>NW_028317655.1:0-45450 GCF_055824585.1 Amblyomma mixtum
TTTTACTGTATTTTACTGGAGACTGGAGACTGTATGTTACTGTATTTTACTGGAGACTAGAGACTGTATTTTACTGTATTTTACTGGAGACTGCAGACTGTATTTTACTGTATTTTACTGGAGACTGGAGACTGTATTTTACTGTATTTTACTGGAGACTGGAGACTGTATTTTACTGGAGACTGGATTTTACTGGAGACTGGATTTTACTGGATTTTTTGGGAGACTGGATTTTACTGGATTTTACTGCAGACTGGATTTTACTGGATTTTTTGGAGACTGGATTTTACTGGGTATTACTGGAGACTAGATTTTACTGGAGACTGGATTTTACTGGATTTTACTTGAGAGTGGATTTTACTGGATTTTAATGGAGACTGGTTTTTACTGGAGACTGGATTTTACTGGAGACTGTTTTATTGGATTTTACTGGAGACTGGATTTTACTGGATTTTACTGAATTTTACTGGAGACTGGATTTTAATGGATTTTACTGGATTTTACTGTAGTTTACAGGAGACTGGAGACTGGATTTTACTGGATTTTACTGGAGACTGGATTTTACTGGATTTTACTGGAGACTGGAGACTAGATTTTACTGGATTTTACTGGATTTTCCTGGATTTTACTGTATTTTACTGGAGACTGGATTTTACTGGATTTTACTGGAGACTGAATTTTATTGGCTTTTACTGGATTTTACTGGATTTTCCTGGCTTTTACTGGATTTTACTGGAGACTGGAGACAGGATTTTACTGGATTTTACTGAAAACTGGAGACTGGATTTTACTGTATTTTACTGGAGACTGGAGACTGGATTTTGCCAGATTTTACTGGATTTTACTGTATTTTAGTGGAGACTGGAGACTGGATTTTACTGTATTTTAGAGGAGACTGGAGACTAGAGACTGGATTTTACTGGATTTTATTGTATTTTACTGGAGACTGGAGGCTGGATTTTACTGTATTTTACTGGTGACTGGAGACTGGATTTTACTGGATTTTACTGAATTTTACTGTATTTTACAGGAGACTGGAGACTGGATTTTACTGTATTTTACTGAAGACTGGAGACTGGAGACTGGATTTTACTGGATTTTACTGGAGACTGGATTTTACTGGAGACTGGATTTTACTGGATTTTGCCTGATTTTACTGGAGACTGGATTTTACTGGATATTACTGGAGACTGGATTTTACTGGAGACTGCATTTTACTGGATTTTACTGGAGACCGGATTTTCCTAGAGACTGAATTTCTCTGGATTTTACTGGATTTTACTGGAGACTGGATTTCACTGGATTTTACTGGAGACTGGATTTTACTGGAGACTGAATTTTACTGGCTTTTACTGGATTTTACTGGATTTTCCTGGAGACTGGAGACAGGATTTTACTGAATTTTACTGAAAACTGGAGACTGGATTTTACTGTATTTTACTGGAGACTGGAGACTAGATTTTACCAGATTTTACTGGATTTTACTGTGTTTTACTTGAGACTGGAGACTTGATTTTACTGTATTTTAGAGGAGACTGGAGACTAGAGACTGGATTTTACTATATTTTATTGTATTTTACTGGAGACTGGAGACTGGATTTTACTCTATTTTACTGGAGACTGGAGGCTGGATTTTACTGTATTTTACTGGATTTTTTTGGAGACTGGATTTTACTTGATTTTACTGGAGACTGGATTTTACTGGAGACTGGATTTTACTGGATTTTACTGGAGACTGGATTTTACTAGATTTTACTGGATTTTACTGGAGACTGAATTTTACTGGCTTTTACTGGATTTTACTGGAGACTGGAGACTGGAATTTACTGGATTTTACTGGATTTTACTGAAGACTGGAGATTGGATTTTACTGTATTTTACTGGAGACTGGAGACTGGAGACTGGATTTTACCAGATTTTACTGGATTTTACTGTAGTTTACAGGAGACTGGAGACTGGATTTTACCAGATTTTACTGGATTTTACTGTAGTTTACAGGAGACTGGAGACTGGGTTTTACTGTATTTTACAGGAGACTGGAGACTAGAGACTGGATTTTACTGGATTTTACTGGATTTTACTGGACTTTACTGGATTTTACTGGATTTTACTGAATTTTTTTGGAGACTGGATTTTACTGGAGACTGGATTTACTGGATTTTTTTGGAGACTGGATTTTACTGGATTTTACTGGAGACTAGATTTTACTGGAGACTGGATTTTACTGGATTTTACTTGAGACTGGATTTTACTGGATTTTACTGGAGACTGGATTTTACTGGATTTTACTGGAGACAGGATTTTACTGGATTTTACTGAATTTTACTGGAGACTGGATTTTACTGGATTTTACTTGAGACTGGATTTTACCGGATTTTACTGGATTTTACTGAATTTTACTGGAGACTGGATTTTACCGGATTTTACTGGAGACTGGATTTTACTGTATTTTACTGGAGACTGGAGACTGGATTTTACTGTATTTTACTGGAGACTGGGGACTGGATTTTACTGTATTTTACTGTAGACTGGAGACTGGATTTTACTGTATTTTACTGGAGACTGGAGACTGGAGACTGGATTTTACTGGATTTTACTGGATTTTACTGGAGACTGGAGACTGGATTTTACCAGATTTTACTGGATTTTACTGTATTTTACTGGAGACTGGATTTTACTGTATTTTACAGGAGACTGGAGACTAGAGACTGGATTTTACTGGATTTTATTGTATTTTACTGGAGACTGGAGACTGGATTTTACTGTATTTTACTGGAGACTGGAGGCTGGATTTTACTGTATTTTACAGGAGACTGGAGACTGGATTTTACTGTATTTTACTGAAGACTGGAGACTGGAGACTGGATTTTACTGGATTTTACTGGAGACTGGATTTTACTGGATTTTACCTGATTTTACTGGAGACTGGATTTTACTGGATATTACTGGAGACCGGATTTTCCTAGAGACTGGATTTTTCTGGATTTTACTGGAGACTGGAGACTAGATTTTACTGGATTTTACTGGATTTTCCTGGATTTTACTGTATTTTACTGGAGACTGGATTTTACTGGATTTTACTGGAGACTGAATTTTACTGGCTTTTACTGGATTTTACTGGATTTTCCTGGATTTTACTGTATTTTACTGGAGACCGGAGACAGGATTTTACTGGATTTTACTGAAAACTGGAGACTGGATTTTACTGTATTTTACTGGAGACTGGAGACTGGATTTTGCCAGATTTTACTGGAGACTGGAGACTGGATTTTACTGTATTTTAGAGGAGACTGGAGACTAGAGACTGGATTTTACTGGATTTTATTGTATTTTACTGGAGACTGGTGACTGGATTTTACTGTATTTTACTGGAGACTAGAGGCTGGATTTTACTGTATTTTACTGGATTTTACTGGATTTTTTGGAGACTGGATTTTACTGGATTTTACTGCAGACTGGATTTTACTTGATTTTACTTGAGACTGGATTTTACTGGATTTTACTGAATTTTACTGGAGACTGGATTTTACCGGATTTTACTGGAGACTGGATTTTACTGTATTTTACTGGAGACTGGGGACTGGATTTTACTGTATTTTACTGGAGACTGGAGACTGGATTTTACTGTATTTTACTGGAGACTGGAGACTGGATTTTACTGGATTTTACTGGAGACTGGAGACTGGATTTTACTCTATTTTACTGGAGACTGGAGACTGGATTTTACCAGATTTTACTGGATTCTACTGTATTTTACTGGAGACTGGATTTTACTGTATTTTACAGGAGACTGGAGACTAGAGACTGGATTTTACTGGATTTTATTGTATTTTACTAGAGACTGGAGACTGGATTTTACTGTATTGTACTGGAGACTGGAGACTGGAGGCTGGATTTTACTGTATTTTACTGGTGACTGGAGACTGGATTTTACTGGATTTTACGGAATTTTACTGCATTTTACAGGAGACTGGAGACTGGATTTTACTGTATTTTACTGAAGACTGGAGACTGGAGACTGGATTTTACTGGATTTTACTGGAGATTGGATTTTACTGGATTTTACTGGAGACTGGATTTTACTGGAGACTGGATTTTACTGGATTTTACCTGATTTTACTGGAGACTGGATTTTACTGGATATTACTGGAGACTGGATTTTACTGGAGACTGCATTTTACTGGATTTTACTGGAGACCGGATTTTCCTAGAGACTGGATTTCTCTGGATTTTACTGGATTTTACTGGAGACTGGATTTCACTGGATTTTACTGGAGACTGGATTTTACTGGATTTTACTGGAGACTGAATTTTACTGGCTTTTCCTGGATTTTAGTGGATTTTCCTGGATTTTACTGTATTTTACTGGAGACTGGAGACAGGATTTTACTGAATTTTACTGAAAACTGGAGACTGGATTTTACTGTATTTTACTGGAGACTGGATTTTACCAGATTTTACTGGATTTTACTGTATTTTACTGGAGACTGGAGACTGGATTTTACTGTATTTTAGAGGAGACTGGAGACTAGAGACTGGATTTTACTATATTTTATTGTATTTTACTGGAGACGGGAGACTGGATTTTACTGTATTTTACTGGAGACTGGAGGCTGGATTTTACTGTATTTTACTGGATTTTACTGGACTTTACTGGATTTTACTGGATTTTTTTGGAGACTGGATTTTACTTGATTTTACTGAAGACTGGATTTTACTGGAGACTGGATTTTACTGGATTTTACTGGAGACTGGATTTTACTGGAGACTGGATTTTACTGGATTTTACTGGAGACTGGAGACTGGATTTTACTGTATTTTACTGAAGACTGGAGACTGGAGACTGGATTTTACTGGATTTTACTGGAGACTGGATTTTACTGGAGACTGGATTTTACTGGATTTTACCTGATTTTACTGGAGACTGGATTTTACTGGATATTACTGGAGACTGGATTTTACTGGAGACTGCATTTTACTGGATTTTACTGGAGACCGGATTTTCCTAGAGACTGAATTTCTCTGGATTTTACTGGATTTTACTGGAGACTGGATTTCACTGGATTTTACTGGAGACTGGATTTTACTGGAGACTGAATTTTACTGGCTTTTACTGGATTTTACTGGATTTTCCTGGAGACTGGAGACAGGATTTTACTGAATTTTACTGAAAACTGGAGACTGGATTTTACTGTATTTTACTGGAGACTGGAGACTAGATTTTACCAGATTTTACTGGATTTTACTGTGTTTTACTTGAGACTGGAGACTTGATTTTACTGTATTTTAGAGGAGACTGGAGACTAGAGACTGGATTTTACTATATTTTATTGTATTTTACTGGAGACTGGAGACTGGATTTTACTCTATTTTACTGGAGACTGGAGGCTGGATTTTACTGTATTTTACTGGATTTTTTTGGAGACTGGATTTTACTTGATTTTACTGGAGACTGGATTTTACTGGAGACTGGATTTTACTGGATTTTACTGGAGACTGGATTTTACTAGATTTTACTGGATTTTACTGGAGACTGAATTTTACTGGCTTTTACTGGATTTTACTGGAGACTGGAGACTGGAATTTACTGGATTTTACTGGATTTTACTGAAGACTGGAGATTGGATTTTACTGTATTTTACTGGAGACTGGAGACTGGAGACTGGATTTTACCAGATTTTACTGGATTTTACTGTAGTTTACAGGAGACTGGAGACTGGATTTTACCAGATTTTACTGGATTTTACTGTAGTTTACAGGAGACTGGAGACTGGGTTTTACTGTATTTTACAGGAGACTGGAGACTAGAGACTGGATTTTACTGGATTTTACTGGATTTTACAGGACTTTACTGGATTTTACTGGATTTTACTGAATTTTTTTGGAGACTGGATTTTACTGGAGACTGGATTTACTGGATTTTTTTGGAGACTGGATTTTACTGGATTTTACTGGAGACTAGATTTTACTGGAGACTGGATTTTACTGGATTTTACTTGAGACTGGATTTTACTGGATTTTACTGGAGACTGGATTTTACTGGATTTTACTGGAGACAGGATTTTACTGGATTTTACTGAATTTTACTGGAGACTGGATTTTACTGGATTTTACTTGAGACTGGATTTTACCGGATTTTACTGGATTTTACTGAATTTTACTGGAGACTGGATTTTACCGGATTTTACTGGAGACTGGATTTTACTGTATTTTACTGGAGACTGGAGACTGGATTTTACTGTATTTTACTGGAGACTGGGGACTGGATTTTACTGTATTTTACTGTAGACTGGAGACTGGATTTTACTGTATTTTACTGGAGACTGGAGACTGGAGACTGGATTTTACTGGATTTTACTGGATTTTACTGGAGACTGGAGACTGGATTTTACCAGATTTTACTGGATTTTACTGTATTTTACTGGAGACTGGATTTTACTGTATTTTACAGGAGACTGGAGACTAGAGACTGGATTTTACTGGATTTTATTGTATTTTACTGGAGACTGGAGACTGGATTTTACTGTATTTTACTGGAGACTGGAGGCTGGATTTTACTGTATTTTACAGGAGACTGGAGACTGGATTTTACTGTATTTTACTGAAGACTGGAGACTGGAGACTGGATTTTACTGGATTTTACTGGAGACTGGATTTTACTGGATTTTACCTGATTTTACTGGAGACTGGATTTTACTGGATATTACTGGAGACCGGATTTTCCTAGAGACTGGATTTTTCTGGATTTTACTGGAGACTGGAGACTAGATTTTACTGGATTTTACTGGATTTTCCTGGATTTTACTGTATTTTACTGGAGACTGGATTTTACTGGATTTTACTGGAGACTGAATTTTACTGGCTTTTACTGGATTTTACTGGATTTTCCTGGATTTTACTGTATTTTACTGGAGACCGGAGACAGGATTTTACTGGATTTTACTGAAAACTGGAGACTGGATTTTACTGTATTTTACTGGAGACTGGAGACTGGATTTTGCCAGATTTTACTGGATTTTACTGTATTTTACTGGAGACTGGAGACTGGATTTTACTGTATTTTAGAGGAGACTGGAGACTAGAGACTGGATTTTACTGGATTTTATTGTATTTTACTGGAGACTGGTGACTGGATTTTACTGTATTTTACTGGAGACTAGAGGCTGGATTTTACTGTATTTTACTGGATTTTACTGGATTTTTTGGAGACTGGATTTTACTGGATTTTACTGCAGACTGGATTTTACTTGATTTTACTTGAGACTGGATTTTACTGGATTTTACTGAATTTTACTGGAGACTGGATTTTACCAGATTTTACTGGAGACTGGATTTTACTGTATTTTACTGGAGACTGGGGACTGGATTTTACTGTATTTTACTGGAGACTGGAGACTGGATTTTACTGTATTTTACTGGAGACTGGAGACTGGATTTTACTGGATTTTACTGGAGACTGGAGACTGGATTTTACTCTATTTTACTGGAGACTGGAGACTGGATTTTACCAGATTTTACTGGATTCTACTGTATTTTACTGGAGACTGGATTTTACTGTATTTTACAGGAGACTGGAGACTAGAGACTGGATTTTACTGGATTTTATTGTATTTTACTAGAGACTGGAGACTGGATTTTACTGTATTGTACTGGAGACTGGAGACTGGAGGCTGGATTTTACTGTATTTTACTGGTGACTGGAGACTGGATTTTACTGGATTTTACGGAATTTTACTGTATTTTACAGGAGACTGGAGACTGGATTTTACTGTATTTTACTGAAGACTGGAGACTGGAGACTGGATTTTACTGGATTTTACTGGAGATTGGATTTTACTGGATTTTACTGGAGACTGGATTTTACTGGAGACTGGATTTTACTGGATTTTACCTGATTTTACTGGAGACTGGATTTTACTGGATATTACTGGAGACTGGATTTTACTGGAGACTGCATTTTACTGGATTTTACTGGAGACCGGATTTTCCTAGAGACTGGATTTCTCTGGATTTTACTGGATTTTACTGGAGACTGGATTTCACTGGATTTTACTGGAGACTGGATTTTACTGGATTTTACTGGAGACTGAATTTTACTGGCTTTTACTGGATTTTAGTGGATTTTCCTGGATTTTACTGTATTTTACTGGAGACTGGAGACAGGATTTTACTGAATTTTACTGAAAACTGGAGACTGGATTTTACTGTATTTTACTGGAGACTGGATTTTACCAGATTTTACTGGATTTTACTGTATTTTACTGGAGACTGGAGACTGGATTTTACTGTATTTTAGAGGAGACTGGAGACTAGAGACTGGATTTTACTATATTTTATTGTATTTTACTGGAGACGGGAGACTGGATTTTACTGTATTTTACTGGAGACTGGAGGCTGGATTTTACTGTATTTTACTGGATTTTACTGGACTTTACTGGATTTTACTGGATTTTTTTGGAGACTGGATTTTACTTGATTTTACTGAAGACTGGATTTTACTGGAGACTGGATTTTACTGGATTTTACTGGAGACTGGATTTTACTGGAGACTGGATTTTACTGGATTTTACTGGATTTTACTGGAGACTGAATTTTACTGGCTTTTACTGGATTTTACTGGAGACTGGATACTGGAATTTACTGAATTTTACTGGATTTTACTGAAGACTGGAGACTGGATTTTACTGTATTTTACTGGAGACTGGAGACTGGAGACTGGATATTACCAGATTTTACTGGATTTTACTGTAGTTTACAGGAGACTGGAGACTGGATTTTACTGTATTTTACAGGAGACTGGAGACTAGAGACTGGATTTTACTGGATTTTACTGGACTTTACTGGATTTTACTGAATTTTTTTGGAGACTGGATTTTACTGGATTTTACTGGAGACTGGATTTTACTGGATTTTTTTGGAGACTGGATTTTACTGGAGACTAGATTTTACTGGAGACTGGATTTTACTGGATTTTACTTGAGACTGGATTTTACTGGATTTTACTGGAGACTGGATTTTACTGGATTTTACTGGGTGTTACTGGAGACTGGATTTTACTGGATTTTACTGAATTTTACTGGAGACTATATTTTACTGGATTTTACTTGAGACTGGATTTTACCGGATTTTACTGGATTTTACTGAATTTTACTGGAGACTGGATTTTACCGGATTTTACTGGAGACTGGATTTTACTGTATTTTACTGGAGACTGGAGACTGGATTTTACTGTATTTTACTGGAGACTGGGGACTGGATTTTACTGTATTTTACTGGAGACTGGAGACTGGATTTTACTGTATTTTACTGGAGACTGGATTTTACTGGATATTACTGGAGACTGGATTTTACTGGAGACTGCATTTTACTGGATTTTACTGGAGACCGGATTTTCCTAGAGACTGGATTTTTCTGGATTTTACTGGAGACTGGATTTTACTGGATTTTACTGGAGACTGGATTTTACTGGATTTTCCTGGATTTTACTGTATTTTACTGGAGACTGGATTTTACTGGATTTTACTGGAGACTGAATTTTACTGGCTTTTACTGGATTTTACTGGATTTTCCTGGATTTTACTGTATTTTACTGGAGACCGGAGACAGGATTTTACTGGATTTTACTGAAAACTGGAGACTGGATTTTACTGTATTTTACTGGAGACTGGAGACTGGATTTTGCCAGATTTTACTGGATTTTACTGTATTTTACTGGAGACTGGAGACTGGATTTTACTGTATTTTAGAGGAGACTGGGGACTAGAGACTGGATTTTACTGGATTTTATTGTATTTTACTGGAGACTGGTGACTGGATTTTACTGTATTTTACTGGAGACTAGAGGCTGGATTTTACTGTATTTTACTGGATTTTACTGGATTTTTTGGAGACTGGATTTTACTGGATTTTACTGCAGACTGGATTTTACTTGATTTTACTTGAGACTGGATTTTACTGGATTTTACTTGAGACTGGATTTTACTGGATTTTACTGGATTTTACTGAATTTTACTGGAGACTGGATTTTACCGGATTTTACTGGAGACTGGATTTTACTGTATTTTACTGGAGACTGGGGACTGGATTTTACTGTATTTTACTGGAGACTGGAGACTGGATTTTACTGGATTTTACTGGAGACTGGAGACTGGATTTTACTCTATTTTACTGGAGACTGGAGACTGGATTTTACCAGATTTTACTGGATTCTACTGTATTTTACTGGAGACTGGATTTTACTGTATTTTACAGGAGACTGGAGACTAGAGACTGGATTTTACTGGATTTTATTGTATTTTACTAGAGACTGGAGACTGGATTTTACTGTATTGTACTGGAGACTGGAGACTGGAGGCTGGATTTTACTGGATTTTACTGGAGACTGAATTTTACTGGCTTTTACTGGATTTTAGTGGATTTTCCTGGATTTTACTGTATTTTACTGGAGACTGGAGACAGGATTTTACTGAATTTTACTGAAAACTGGAGACTGGATTTTACTGTATTTTAGAGGAGACTGGAGACTAGAGACTGGATTTTACTATATTTTATTGTATTTTACTGGAGACTGGAGACTGGATTTTACTGTATTTTACTGGAGACTGGAGGCTGGATTTTACTGTATTTTACTGGATTTTACTGGACTTTACTGGATTTTACTGGATTTTTTTGGAGACTGGATTTTACTTGATTTTACTGAAGACTGGATTTTACTGGAGACTGGATTTTACTGGAGACTGGATTTTACTGGAGACTGGATTTTACTGGATTTTACTGGAGACTGAACTTTACTGGCTTTTACTGGATTTTACTGGAGACTGGATACTGGAATTTACTGGATTTTACTGGATTTTACTGAAGACTGGAGACTGGATTTTACTGGATTTTACTGGAGACTGGAGACTGGATATTACCAGATTTTACTGGATTTTACTGTAGTTTACAGGAGACTGGAGACTGGATTTTACTGTATTTTACAGGAGACTGGAGACTAGAGACTGGATTTTACTGGATTTTACTGGACTTTACTGGATTTTACTGAATTTTTTTGGAGACTGGATTTTACTGGAGACTGGATTTTACTGGATTTTTTTGGAGACTGGATTTTACTGGATTTTACTGGAGACTAGATTTTACTGGAGACTGGATTTTACTGGATTTTACTTGAGACTGGATTTTACTGGATTTTACTGGAGACTGGATTTTACTGGATTTTACTGGAGACTGGATTTTACTGAATTTTACTGGAGACTGGATTTTACTGGATTTTACTTGAGACTGGATTTTACCGGATTTTACTGGATTTTACTGAATTTTACTGGAGACTGGATTTTACCGGATTTTACTGGAGACTGGATTTTACTGTATTTTACTGGAGACTGGAAACTGGATTTTACTGTATTTTACTGGAGACTGGGGACTGGATTTTACTGTATTTTACTGGAGACTGGAGACTGGATTTTACTGTATTTTAATGGAGACTGGAGACTAGATTTTACTGTATTTTACTGGATTTTACTGGAGACTGAATTTTACTGGCTTTTACTGAATTTTACTGGGTTTTACTGGATTTTACTGGAGACTGGATTTTACTGAAGACTGGAGACTGGATTTTACTGTATTTTACTGGAGACTGGATTTTACCAGATTTTACTGGATTTTATTGTATTTTACTGGAGACTGGATTTTACTGTAATTTACAGGAGACTGGAGACTAGAGACTGGAATTTACTGGATTTTATTGTATTTTACTGGAGACTGGAGACTGGATTTTACTGTATTTCACTGGAGACTGGAGACTGGAGGCTGGATTTTACTGTATTTTACTGGAGACTGGAGACTGGATTTTACTGGATTTTACAGGAGACTGGAGACTGGATTTTACTGTATTTTACTGAAGACTGGAGACTGGAGACTGGATTTTACTGGAGACTGGATTTTACTGGAGACTGGATTTTACTGGATTTTACTGGATTTTACTGGATTTTCCTGGATTTTACTGTATTTTACTGGAGACTGGAGACAGGATTTTACTGGATTTTACCAGATTTTACTGGATTTTACTGTATTTTACTGGAGACTGGAGACTGGATTTTACTGTATTTTAGAGGAGACTGGAGACTAGAGACTGGATTTTACTGGATTTTATTGTATTTTACTGGAGACTGGAGACTGGATTTTACTGTATTTTACTGGAGACTGGAGGCTGGATTTTACTGTATTTTACTGGATTTTACTGGATTTTACTGGATTTTTTTGGAGACTGGATTTTACTGGATTTTACTAGTGACTGGATTTTACTTGATTTTAGTTGAGACTGGATTTTACTGGAGACTGGATTTTACTGGAGACTGGATTTTACTGGATTTTACTTGAGACTGGATTTTACTGGATTTTACTGGAGACTGGATTTTACTGGATTTTATTGGAGACTGGATTTTACTGGAGACTAGATTTTACTGGAGACTGGATTTTACTGGATTTTACTGGAGACTGGATTTTACTGGATTTTACTGGATTTTACTAGAGACTGAATTTTACTGTATTTTACTGGAGACTGGATTTTACTGTATTTTACTGGAGGCTGGAGGCTGGATTTTACTGTATTTTACTGGAGACTGGAGACTGGATTTTACTGTATATTACTGTATTTTACTGGAGACTGGAGACTGGATTTTACTGTATTTTACTGGAGACTGGAGGCTGGATTTTACTGTATTTTACTGGAGACTGGAGACTAGATTTTACTGGATTTTACTGAATTTTACTGGAGACTGGATTTTACTGGAGACTGGATTTTACTGGATTTTACTGGAGACTAGATTTTATTGGATTTTACTGGATTTTACTGGAGACTGGATTTTACTGGATTTTACTGGCTTTTATTGGAGACTGGATTTTACTGGATTTTACTGGAGACTGGATTTCACTGGATTTTATTGGATTTTACTGGAGACTGGATTTTACTGGACATTACTGGAGACTGGATTTTACTGGATTTTACTGGAGACTAGATTTTACTGGATTTTACTGGAGACTGGATTTTACTGGATTTTACTAGAGACTGTATTTTACTGGAGACTGTATTTTACTGTATTTTACTGGAGACTGGAGACTGTATTTTACTGGAGACTGGAGACTATATTTTACTGGAGACTAGAGACTGTATTTTACTGTATTTTACTGGAGACTGTATTTTACTGTATTTTACTGGAGACTGGAGACTGTATTTTACTAGATTTTACTGGAGACTGGATTTTACTGAATTTTACTGGAGACTGGATTTTGCTGGATTTTACTGGACCTTACTGGATTTTACTGGATTTTTTTGGAGACTGGATTTTACTCGATTTTACTGGAGACTGGATTTTACTGGATTTTTTTGGAGACTGGATTTTACTGGAGACTAGATTTTACTGGAGACTGGATTTTACTGGATTTTACTTGAGACTGGATTTTACTGGATTTTACTGGAGACTGGATTTTACTGGAGATTACTGTATTTTACTGGAGACTGGAGACTGTATTTTACTGTATTTTACTGGAGACTGGAGACTGTATGTTACTGTATTTTACTGGAGACTAGAGACTGTATTTTACTGTATTTTACTGGAGACTGCAGACTGTATTTTACTGTATTTTACTGGAGACTGGAGACTGTATTTTACTGTATTTTACTGGAGACTGGATTTTACTGGATTTTACTGGAGACTGGATTTTACTGGATTTTTTTGGAGACTGGATTTTACTGGATTTTACTGGAGACTGGATTTTACTGGATTTTTTGGAGACTGGATTTTACTCGGTTTTACTGGAGACTAGATTTTACTGGAGACTGGATTTTACTGGATTTTACTTGAGACTGGATTTTACTGGATTTTACTGGAGACTGGTTTTTACTGGAGACTGGATTTTACTGGAGACTGTTTTATTGGATTTTACTGGAGACTGGATTTTACTGGATTTTACTGAATTTTACTGGAGACTGGATTTTACCGGATTTTCCTGGAGACTGGATTTTACTGTATTTTACTGGAGACTGGATTTTACTGTATTTTACTGGAGACTGGATTTTACTGTATTTTACTGGAGACTGGAGACTGGATTTTACTGGAGACTGGAGACTGGATTTTACTGGATTTTACTGGAGACTGGTGACTGGAATTTACTGGATTTTACTGGATTTTACTGAAGACTGGAGACTGGATTTTACTGTATTTTACTGGAGACTGGAGACAGGAGACTGGATTTTACCAGATTTTACTGGATTTTACTGTATTTTACTGGAGACTGGAGACTGGATTTTACTGTATTTTACAGGAGACTGGAGACTAGAGACTGGATTTTACTGGATTTTACTGGACTTTACTGTATTTTACTGGAGACTGGAGACTGGATTTTACTGGATTTTACTGGAGACTGGAGACTAGAGACTGGATTTTACTGGACTTTACTGGACTTTACTGGATTTTACTGGATTTTACTGAATTTTTTTGGAGACTGGATTTTACTGGATTTTATTGGAGACTGGATTTTACTGGAGACTAGATTTTACTGGAGACTGGATTTTACTGGATTTTACTTGAGACTGGATTTTACTGGATTTTAATGGAGACTGGATTTTACTGGATTTTACTGGATTTTATTGAAGGCTGGATTTTACTGGAGACTAGATTTTACTGGAGACTGGATTTTACTGGATTTTACTTGAGACTCGATTTTACTGGATTTTACTGGAGACTGGATTTTACTGGATTTTACTGGATTTTACTGGAGACTGAAATTTACTGGATTTTACTGGAGACTGGATTTTACTGGATTTTACTGAATTTTACTGGAGACTGGATTTTACTGGATTTTACCGGATTTTACTGGAGACTGAATTTTACTGTATTTTACTGGAGACTGGAGACTGGATTTTACTGTATTTTACTGGAGGCTGGAGGCTGGATTTTACTGTATATTACTGTATTTTACTGGAGACTGGAGACTGGATTTTACTGTATTTTACTGGAGACTGGATTTTACTGTATTTTACTGTATTTTACTGGAGACTCGAGACTGGATTTTACTGTATTTTACTTGATACTGGAGACTGGATTTACCTGTATTTTTCTGTATTTTACTGGAGACTGGAGACTGGATTTTACTGTATATTACTGTATTTTACTGGAGACTCTAGACTGGATTTTACTGTATTTTACTGGAGACTGGATTTTACTGTATTTTACTGTATTTTACTGGAGACTCGAGACTGGATTTTACTGTATTTTACTGTATTTTACTTGAGACTGGAGACTGGATTTTACTGTATTTTTCTGTATTTTACTGGAGACTGGAGACTGGATTTTACTGTATTTTACTGGAGACTGGAGACTGGATTTTACTGGATTTTACTGTACTTTACTGTATTTTACTAGAGACTGGAGACTGGATTTTACTGGATTTTACTGTATTTTACTGTATTTTACTGTATTTTACTGGAGACTGGAGACTGGATTTTACTGGATTTTACTAGAGACTGGGGACTGGAGACTGGAGACTGGATTTTACTGTATTTTACTGTATTTTACTGGAGACTGGAGACTGGATTTTACTGTATTTTACTGTATTTTACTGGAGACTGGATTTTACTGTATTTTACTGTATTTTACAGGAGACTCGAGACTGGATTTTACTGTATATTACTGTATTTTACTGGAGACTGGAGACTGGATTTTACTGTATTTTACTGGAGACTGGATTTTACTGTATTTTACTGTATTTTACTGGAGACTCGAGACTGGATTTTACTGTATTTTACTTGATACTGGAGACTGGATTTTACTGTATTTTTCTGTATTTTACTGGAGACTGGAGACTGGATTTTACTGTATATTACTGTATTTTACTGGATTTTACTGTATTTTACTGTATTTTACTGGAGACTCGAGACTGGATTTTACTGTATTTTACTGTATTTTACTTGATGCTGGAGACTGGATTTTACTGTATTTTTCTGTATTTTACTGGAGACTGGAGACTGGATTTTACTGTATTTTACTGGAGACTGGAGACTGGATTTTACTGGATTTTACTGTACTTTACTGTATTTTACTTGTGGGAAGCCTGGCTTTCCGCCGTTGCCTTTGCGCGGCTCTGCCGGCTTCCTGCGTTGTTTCTCCTCTTTCCCTTGCTCCCGCCTCAGGCGGTGGAGAGGCGGCTGGGTGACTAATCACTGTCATTTAGCCACAGCTCCGCCCCGGCTCCCCAAGGGCCTTTGCCATTGGCGCCTTTTGGCGGGAATTCGGGACCCCGCTTTGGGCGGCCGCGCGCCGCGCGACCGTCCGAGCGGGGCCCAGAGAGAGAGATCCCTCCGAGACAGCGAAAGGTGCGTACGTTACTGTTTGTCCGTGCCGGCCTTTGCCGTTCGGACCAGTGCTTACTCGAGCTCGCCCGCACGTGTCCTCTGACCTGCAGCGGCTCGAGCCTGTCCAGCGGGGTCCAGCGACCTCTGACAGGCGTACCTTGCATTGAATGCCCACTCTCTCTCGCAACCGGCCCAACGGTCGACACGAGAGAGAGATCACTGCACTGCCGCGGGGACATTCTCCTGCAGCGGCGTGCTAGCGGCGCACATTGCTCGAGTCGCTTCGTGCGCGCACCGGAGCCTTGCTCCTCGCGCGCCCCCGGGACGGGGTGACTATTGAGTGCGTGTGTACCTGCTGAAGGACGACGTGAATAAACGTCTCCTTTGTGAACTTGGAGGCTTATTTCTTTGCGGCGAATCGCTCTCCTCCCAGCGGAGGTTGAGTGCACCGCATCGGTGTCCCAGTGTGTGTGTGGTGACGGCTGATCGGGGCCCTTGGCTCGCGCGAAGCTCGAACCCGCGGTGGGTGGTGGCCTGTGTCCACGTAGAAACCCACAACTAGCCCGGGACGGGGTGACTATTGAGTGCGTGTGTATCTGCTGAAGGACGACGTGAATAAACGTCTCCTTTGTGAACTTGGAGGCTTATTTCTTTGCGGCGAATCGCTCTCCTCCCAGCGGAGGTTGAGTGCACCGCATCGGTGTCCCAGTGTGTGTGTGGTGACGGCTGGTCGGGGCCCTTGGCTCGCGCGAAGCTCGAACCCGCGGTGGGTGGTGGCCTGTGTCCACGTAGAAACCCACAACTGGCGCCCAACGTGCTAAGTCATTGGCGCTTACGCCTTTGATGGCACAGCCGAGCAGGTCGCCTTGCCGATCACGCTTGCGCACCATGTCTACCACCCCCAGCGGGGCACTCGGCAGCTACATGTCGGCTCCCTACGGAGTTGTAGCGTCGTTTGATCCGCTGGCTGCTGTTCCTTCGAATAGCTAGACACCGTGGTTGGCCGCGGCCCCCATTGGGGTTTACTGCGGCACAACCCAAAATGTCGACCACGCGGCTCCCATTGGAGCTGTACCGGGAGCACCCTGCGGTGCATCCGCTGGTCACATGCCTCAGCTGTGCAAGCTTTCCGTCCAGTGCGAAAGCAGTTCGTGTCACGCTGCCGCAACCGGCAGTTTCGAACAGCAGCAGCCGTGCCCCGCGAGCAGTCAATTCTGCTCTGGGAACGGCGAGGCGCTGGCCCGGTTCCCTGTGGAAACCACGCCGCTCATCGAACTAGGAGCCTTGCCTCCCTCGTTCGTGCAGCCCGCCCAAGCCTCCACTGAGGCAGGGGTGCAGTGCGCTCAGTTGGCTGATGCGGCTCCGCGAGCCTGCGGGTCGGCTGGCGCGCTGGGCTCTCCTGATACTGCATTACGACTTTTCCGTGCAGTGTCGAAAGGGGAGCACAAACGTGGTAGCTGACGCGCTATCCCGTGCCCCACTCGCCAGCGGCGCCTTGACGCCTGTAGGCGGAGGGGGCGAAACAGCGGACGAACCGCCGGGCGGCAAGGAGGGGGAACCCGCAAACGGGTTAACCCATTCCGCTAACCAGGCGAGCAGCGCTTCGCAAAGCGGACGAGAGGCAAAGCTCTTCGTGAGCGCCTCGGAGGTGCCGACGCGAACGGAAATTTTGGCTGCAAACCTGAGTGGGGACGAGACCATGCTCCCCTCTGGGATGACTGGAATCGTTTTCAGCCGTAAGAGCTACTGAAAGCCCAGCAAAATGACCCGTTTTGTCGCGAGGTGAGCGACGGTCTCAGGGAGACGGAGCGCCGTGACGCTACTTGTATTGTAGCGGGCGCAGGGGGGCAGAAGCCAGCGTGTGTCGCGGCGAACCCCGGGGAGTCATATTTGCTGGACCATGACGGGCTCGTGCTGAAGTACATAGCCACCGATGACGAGTCCATCGACCCGTTCTAGGTGGTTATCCCCAAAAGTCTAAGAGGCGCACTTTTGCGATTCTCTCATGACGAACCACTGGCCGGTCATCTGAGTGACTGCAGAGTTTTGCAAAACTGAGTCAATCGGTGACGTGGCCCGGCATGAAGCGTGACATTTTCCGCTATTGCCGTTCCTGCCATGTCTGTCAAGCGGTGAAGACACGGGGCGGCAAGCCGCCTGGAATGATGAAACCGATTGACAGTGCGCGTCCGTGGCAGATGGCCACCTGCGATTTGATGGGGCCTTTCCCCAGGAGCAAGCAGGGGTTCATAGACCTGAAGGCCTACGCGTCACGGTCTGACGAGCTTGCGCCGGTACCCATTGGTATCAAAGGCAAGCGCAAAGGCACAACTGGTGCTGCGGAACGCAAGCGTACGGAGCACCGGTACAATCTGAGGCGACGGTCACCGGTGTGATTGATGCCGGACGGCGGACTCTTCCGCAACCGAAGGCGCGCAGCCTCAGCTAGCTGGCGAGCTTTCTCGTCGGGCCCTACCCAGGCGAAGCACGGTGTGTTTTTTTTTGTTGTTTTGGCAGCATGATCAGTTCCAGCCTTGTGTGTTTATCAGTTTATTTATTTGTTTGCTTACGTCAGTTTCTTGCCACTTTCGTTTCCTGCTTGTACGTCTGTTTTCGTTCTAACGTACCGAGATTGTACATAGGCAACATGCGTCAGCATTGGCGTTCAGTTTTTTTTCCCAGACTTGTACATAGGCAAACTTCAGCCCGCTCGTGCTTGCTCTTATCTTCTGGAAGGAATAGATTGGATTAGGTGTCGTTTGTACAGCGCGCCTTCTCTCATTTCCGGCCCGACTGTGGGTGGTTGGCTCGTTAAGGAGCCGTGTGTCGCGGTGCTAGTTTTGTGCGGCCCTTATGGAGGGGAAGTTGGCGGGGCGTTTGGGGCGGAAAGTGCACCCTTTGACCCTCGCCGCGGCGCCTCTGGACGCTTCTGATGGGGGGGGGTCGTTGTCGCCGACCAGCGTCCGCGCACTTGCGGGTGTATGCGTGGTTGTGGCTGTGACTGTGTGCGCGCGTATCCATGAGCCAAGGCGACGCCTGTGAGTTGTGCCGTGTGCTTCTGCGTGAGCGCGAGGATGAGAAGGACCCCTCGCTGTGGCCAAGGTTACACATCAGGACGCCGCCGAACGTCCTCGCCCGTTTGAGCCGGCGTGAAGGGGGTGCACTAACTTTCTTGTGCCCGAACGTGATGTCGTGTCCAAGGGCGCGAGGTCAGTGCTCTGCCGCGGCCCCGTCGTCATCAACGCACCCTACATCAATGGAAAGAAGACCGCCATCAGTCGTCGGCCCTCCCAAACTGTTCAACTTGAAGTCTGCGAGCGGTGAGTCGCCGACAGGCCCACTGGGCCGCGCCACCGAACTTTGAGGCTGGCATCCACCTGTAACATAGTTGTACAGTTGTATTCACATCTTCTTGTGTACCGTGTATATAATCTGCAAGCTGTTTTGATTTACTGAAGCGTATGCCAGTGTTTGTTTGTTTGCCTTGTTTTCCTTGGTTTGTGTTGTTTTTTTTCTTACGTTGTTGTGGCTGGAACTGAAGTGTATCTAGTTTTTTTGTGTATTCATTTCTTTATTTTGGAACTGAAGTGTAGCTAGTTTTTTTTGTGTATTCATTTCTTTATTTTGGAACTGAAGTGTAGTTTTTTTTTGTGTATTGATTTCTTTATTTTTGGCCGCGTGCTTTGCCGATGGGTAGGAGGGCATTTAAGGAGAGGGGGATGTGGGAATCTGGCTTTCCGCCGTCGCCTTTGCGCGGCTAGCCGGCCTCCCGCGTTGTTTCTCCTCTTTCCCTTGCCCCCGCCTCAGGCGGTGGAGAGGCGGCTGGGTGACTAATCACTGTCATTTAGCCACAGCTCCGCCCCGGCTCCCCAAGGGCCTTTGCCATTGGCGCCTTTTGGCGGGAATTCGGGACCCCGCTTTGGGCGGCCGCGCGCCGCGCGACCGTCCGAGCGGGGCCCAGAGAGAGAGAGATCCCTCCGAGACAGCGAAAGGTGCGTACGTTACTGTTTGTCCGTGCCGGCCTTTGTTGTTCGGACCAGTGCTTACTCGAGCTCGCCCGCACGTGTCCTCTGACCTGCAGCGGCTCGAGCCTGTCCAGCGGGGTCCAGCGACCTCCGACAGGCGTACCTTGCGTTGATTGCCCACTCTCTCTCGCAACCGGCCCAACGGTCGACACGAGAGAGAGATCACAGCACTGCCGCGGGGACATTCTCCTGCAGCGGCGTGCTAGCGGCGCACATTTCTCGAGTCGCTTCGTGCGCGCAGCGGAGCCTTGCTCCTCGCGCGCCCCCGGGACGGGGTGACGATTGAGTGCGTGTGTACTGCTGAAGGACGACGTGAATAAACGTCTCCTTGGTGAACTTGGAGGCCTATTTCTTTGCGGCGAATCGCTCTCCTCCCAGCGGAGGTTGAGTGCACCGCATCGGTGTCCCAGTGTGGTGACGGCTGATCGGGGCCCTTGGCTCGCGCGAAGCTCGAACCCGCGGTGGTTGGTGGCCTGTGTCCACGTAGAAACCCACATACTAGAGACTGGAGACTGAATTTTACTGGATTTTACTGTATTTTACTGTATTTTACTGTATTTTACTGTATTTTACTGGAGACTGCAGACTGGAGACTGGATTTTACTGGATTTTACTAGAGACTGGGGACTGAAAACTGGAGACTGGATTTTACTGTATTTTACTGTATTTTACTGGAGACTGGAGACTGGATTTTACTGTATTTTACTGTATTTTACAGGAGACTCGAGACTGGATTTTACTGTATTTTACTGTATTTTACTTGAGACTGGAGACTGGATTTTACTGTATTTTACTGTATTTTACTGGAGACTGGAGACTGGATTTTACTGTATTTTACTGGAGACTGGATTTTACTGGATTTTTTTGGAGACTGGATTTTACTTGAGACTAGATTTTACTGGAGACTGGATTTTACTGGATTTTACTTGAGACTGGATTTTACTGGATTTTACTGGAGACTGGATTTTACTGGAGATTACTGTATTTTACTGGAGACTGGAGACTGTATTTTACTGTATTTTACTGGAGACTGGAGACTGTATGTTACTGTATTTTACTGGAGACTAGAGACTGTATTTTACTGTATTTTACTGGAGACTGCAGACTGTATTTTACTGTATTTTACTGGAGACTGGAGACTGTATTTTACTGTATTTTACTGGAGACTGGAGACTGTATTTTACTGGAGACTGGATTTTACTGGATTTTACTGGAGACTGGATTTTACTGGATTTTTTTGGAGACTGGATTTTACTGGATTTTACTGGAGACTGGATTTTACTGGATTTTTTGGATACTGGATTTTGCTGGGTTTTACTGGAGACTAGATTTTACTGGAGACTGGATTTTACTGGATTTTACTTGAGACTGGATTTTACTGGAGACTGGTTTTTACTGGAGACTGGATTTTACTGGAGACTGTTTTATTGGATTTTACTGGAGACTGGATTTTACTGGATTTTACTGAATTTTACTGGAGACTGGATTTTACCGGATTTTACTGGAGACTGGATTTTACTGTATTTTACTGGAGACTGGAGAATGGATTTTACTGTATTTTACTGGAGACTGGATTTTACTGTATTTTACTGGAGACTGGAGACTGGATTTTACTGGAGACTGGAGACTGGATTTTACTGGATTTTACTGGAGACTGGTGACTGGAATTTACTGGATTTTACTGGATTTTACTGAAGACTGGAGACTGGATTTTACTGTATTTTACTGGAGACTGGAGACAGGAGACTGGATTTTACCAGATTTTACTGGATTTTACTGTATTTTACTGGAGACTGGATTTTACTGTATTTTTACAGGAGACTGGAGACTAGAGACTGGATTTTATTGGATTTTACTGGACTTTACTGTATTTTACTGGAGACTGGAGACTGGATTTTACTGTATTTTACAGGAGACTGGAGACTAGAGACTGGATTTTACTGGACTTTACTGGACTTTACTGGATTTTACTGGATTTTACTGAATTTTTTTTGGAGACTGGATTTTACTGGATTTTACTTGAGACTGGATTTTACTGGATTTTAATGGAGACTGGATTTTACTGGATTTTACTGGATTTTATTGAAGCCTGGATTTTACTGGAGACTAGATTTTACTGGAGACTGGATTTTTACTGGATTTTACTTGAGACTCGATTTTACTGGATTTTACTGGAGACTGGATTTTACTGGATTTTACTGGATTTTACTGGAGACTGAAATTTACTGGATTTTACTGGAGACTGGATTTTACTGGATTTTACCGGATTTTACTGGAGACTGGATTTTACTGGATTTTACCGGATTTTACTGCAGACTGAATTTTACTGTATTTTACTGGAGACTGGAGACTGGATTTTACTGTATTTTTACTGGAGACTGGAGACTGTATTTTACTGTATTTTACTGGAGACTGGAGACTGTATGTTACTGTATTTTACTGGAGACTAGAGACTGTATTTTACTGTATTTTACTGGAGACTGCAGACTGTATTTTACTGTATTTTACTGGAGACTGGAGACTGTATTTTACTGTATTTTACTGGAGACTGGAGACTGTATTTTTACTGGAGACTGGATTTTACTGGATTTTACTGGAGACTGGATTTTACTGGATTTTTTTGGAGACTGGATTTTACTGGATTTTACTGGAGACTGGATTTTACTGGATTTTTTGGATACTGGATTTTACTGGGTTTTACTGGAGACTAGATTTTACTGGAGACTGGATTTTACTGGATTTTACTTGAGACTGGATTTTACTGGATTTTACTGGAGACTGGTTTTTACTGGAGACTGGATTTTACTGGAGACTGTTTTATTGGATTTTACTGGATTTTACTGAATTTTACTGGAGACTGGATTTTACCGGATTTTACTGGAGACTGGATTTTACTGTATTTTACTGGAGACTGGAGAATGGATTTTACTGTATTTTACTGGAGACTGGATTTTACTGTATTTTACTGGAGACTGGAGACTGGATTTTACTAGAGACTGGAGACTGGATTTTACTGGATTTTACTGGAGACTGGTGACTGGAATTTACTGGATTTTACTGGATTTTACTGAAGACTGGAGACTGGATTTTACTGTATTTTACTGGAGACTGGAGACAGGAGACTGGATTTTACCAGATTTTACTGGATTTTACTGTATTTTACTGGAGACTGGATTTTACTGTATTTTACAGGAGACTGGAGACTAGAGACTGGATTTTACTGGATTTTACTGGACTTTACTGTATTTTACTGGAGACTGGAGACTGGATTTTACTGTATTTTACAGGAGACTGGAGACTAGAGACTGGATTTTACTGGACTTTACTGGACTTTACTGGATTTTACTGGATTTTACTGAATTTTTTTGGAGACTGGATTTTACTGGATTTTATTGGAGACTGGATTTTACTGGAGACTAGATTTTACTGGAGACTGGATTTTACTGGATTTTACTTGAGACTGGATTTTACTGGATTTTAATGGAGACTGGATTTTACTGGATTTTACTGGATTTTATTGAAGGCTGGATTTTACTGGAGACTAGATTTTACTGGAGACTGGATTTTACTGGATTTTACTTGAGACTCGATTTTACTGGATTTTACTGGAGACTGGATTTTACTGGATTTTACTGGATTTTACTGGAGACTGAAATTTACTGGATTTTACTGGAGACTGGATTTTACTGGATTTTACTGAATTTTACTGGAGACTGGATTTTACTGGATTTTACCGGATTTTACTGGAGACTGAATTTTACTGTATTTTACTGGAGACTGGAGACTGGATTTTACTGTATTTTACTGGAGGCTGGAGGCTGGATTTTACTGTATATTACTGTATTTTACTGGCGACTGGAGACTGGATTTTACTGTATTTTACTGGAGACTGGATTTTACTGTATTTTACTGTATTTTACTGGAGACTCGAGACTGGATTTTACTGTATTTTACTTGATACTGGAGACTGGATTTTACTGTATTTTTCTGTATTTTACTGGAGACTAGAGACTGGATTTTACTGTATATTACTGTATCTTACTGGAGACTGGAGACTGGATTTTACTGTATTTTACTGGAGACTGGATTTTACTGTATTTTACTGTATTTTACTGGAGACTCGAGACTGGATTTTACTGTATTTTACTGTATTTTACTTGAGACTGGAGACTGGATTTTACTGTATTTTTCTGTATTTTACTGGAGACTGGAGACTGGATTTTACTGTATATTACTGGAGACTGGAGACTGGATTTTACTGGATTTTACTGTACTTTACTGTATTTTACTAGAGACTGGAGACTGGATTTTACTGGATTTTACTGTATTTTACTGTATTTTACTGTATTTTACTGGAGACTGGAGACTGGATTTTACTGGATTTTACTAGAGACTGGGGACTGGAGACTGGAGACTGGATTTTACTGTATTTTACTGTATTTTACTGGAGACTGGAGACTGGATTTTACTGTATTTTACTGTATTTTACTGGAGACTGGATTTTACTGTATTTTACTGTATTTTACAGGAGACTCGAGACTGGATTTTACTGTATATTACTGTATTTTACTGGAGACTGGAGACTGGATTTTACTGTATTTTACTGGAGACTGTATTTTACTGTATTTTACTGGAGACTGGAGACTGTATGTTACTGTATTTTACTGGAGACTAGAGACTGTATTTTACTGTATTTTACTGGAGACTGCAGACTGTATTTTACTGTATTTTACTGGAGACTGGAGACTGTATTTTACTGTATTTTACTGGAGACTGGAGACTGTATTTTACTGGAGACTGGATTTTACTGGATTTTACTGGAGACTGGATTTTACTGGATTTTTTTGGAGACTGGATTTTACTGGATTTTACTGGAGACTGGATTTTACTGGATTTTTTGGATACTGGATTTTACTGGGTTTTACTGGAGACTAGATTTTACTGGAGACTGTATTTTACTGGATTTTACTTGAGACTGGATTTTACTGGATTTTACTGGAGACTGGTTTTTACTGGAGACTGGATTTTACTGGAGACTGTTTTATTGGATTTTACTGGATTTTACTGAATTTTACTGGAGACTGGATTTTACCGGATTTTACTGGAGACTGGATTTTACTGTATTTTACTGGAGACTGGAGAATGGATTTTACTGTATTTTACTGGAGACTGGATTTTACTGTATTTTACTGGAGACTGGAGACTGGATTTTACTGGAGACTGGAGACTGGATTTTACTGGATTTTACTGGAGACTGGTGACTGGAATTTACTGGATTTTACTGGATTTTACTGAAGACTGGAGACTGGATTTTACTGTATTTTACTGGAGACTGGAGACAGGAGACTGGATTTTACCAGATTTTACTGGATTTTACTGTATTTTACTGGAGACTGGATTTTACTGTATTTTACAGGAGACTGGAGACTAGAGACTGGATTTTACTGGATTTTACTGGACTTTACTGTATTTTACTGGAGACTGGAGACTGGATTTTACTGTATTTTACAGGAGACTGGAGACTAGAGACTGGATTTTACTGGACTTTACTGGACTTTACTGGATTTTACTGGATTTTACTGAATTTTTTTGGAGACTGGATTTTACTGGATTTTATTGGAGACTGGATTTTACTGGAGACTAGATTTTACTGGAGACTGGATTTTACTGGATTTTACTTGAGACTGGATTTTACTGGATTTTAATGGAGACTGGATTTTACTGGATTTTACTGGATTTTATTGAAGGCTGGATTTTACTGGAGACTAGATTTTACTGGAGACTGGATTTTACTGGATTTTACTTGAGACTCGATTTTACTGGATTTTACAGGAGACTGGATTTTACTGGATTTTACTGGATTTTACTGGAGACTGAAATTTACTGGATTTTACTGGAGACTGGATTTTACTGGATTTTACTGAATTTTACTGGAGACTGGATTTTACTGGATTTTACCGGATTTTACTGGAGACTGAATTTTACTGTATTTTACTGGAGACTGGAGACTGGATTTTACTGTATTTTACTGGAGGCTGGATTTTACTGTATTTTACTGTATTTTACTGGAGACTCGAGACTGGATTTTACTGTATTTTACTTGATACTGGAGACTGGATTTTACTGTATTTTTCTGTATTTTACTGGAGACTGGAGACTGGATTTTACTGTATATTACTGTATTTTACTGGAGACTGGAGACTGGATTTTACTGTATTTTACTGGAGACTGGATTTTACTGTATTTTACTGTATTTTACTGGAGACTCGAGACTGGATTTTACTGTATTTTACTGTATTTTACTTGAGACTGGAGACTGGATTTTACTGTATTTTTCTGTATTTTACTGGAGACTGGAGACTGGATTTTACTGTATTTTACTGGAGACTGGAGACTGGATTTTACTGGATTTTACTGTACTTTACTGTATTTTACTAGAGACTGGAGACTGGATTTTACTGGATTTTACTGTATTTTACTGTATTTTACTGTATTTTACTGGAGACTGGAGACTGGATTTTACTGGATTTTACTAGAGACTGGGGACTGGAGACTGGAGACTGGATTTTACTGTATTTTACTGTATTTTACTGGAGACTGGAGACTGGATTTTACTGTATTTTACTGTATTTTACTGGAGACTGGATTTTACTGTATTTTACTGTATTTTACAGGAGACTCGAGACTGGATTTTACTGTATATTACTGTATTTTACTGGAGACTGGAGACTGGATTTTACTGTATTTTACTGGAGACTGGATTTTACTGTATTTTACTGTATTTTACTGGAGACTCGAGACTGGATTTTACTGTATTTTACTTGATACTGGAGACTGGATTTTACTGTATTTTTCTGTATTTTACTGGAGACTGGAGACTGGATTTTACTGTATATTACTGTATTTTACTGGAGACTGGAGACTGGATTTTACTGTATTTTACTGGAGACTGGATTTTACTGTATTTTACTGTATTTTACTGGAGACTCGAGACTGGATTTTACTGTATTTTACTGTATTTTACTTGATGCTGGAGACTGGATTTTACTGTATTTTTCTGTATTTTACTGGAGACTGGAGACTGGATTTTACTGTATTTTACTGGAGACTGGAGACTGGATTTTACTGGATTTTACTGTACTTTACTGTATTTTACTTGTGGGAAGCCTGGCTTTCCGCCGTTGCCTTTGCGCGGCTCTGCCGGCTTCCTGCGTTGTTTCTCCTCTTTCCCTTGCTCCCGCCTCAGGCGGTGGAGAGGCGGCTGGGTGACTAATCACTGTCATTTAGCCACAGCTCCGCCCCGGCTCCCCAAGGGCCTTTGCCATTGGCGCCTTTTGGCGGGAATTCGGGACCCCGCTTTGGGCGGCCGCGCGCCGCGCGACCGTCCGAGCGGGGCCCAGAGAGAGAGATCCCTCCGAGACAGCGAAAGGTGCGTACGTTACTGTTTGTCCGTGCCGGCCTTTGCCGTTCGGACCAGTGCTTACTCGAGCTCGCCCGCACGTGTCCTCTGACCTGCAGCGGCTCGAGCCTGTCCAGCGGGGTCCAGCGACCTCTGACAGGCGTACCTTGCATTGAATGCCCACTCTCTCTCGCAACCGGCCCAACGGTCGACACGAGAGAGAGATCACTGCACTGCCGCGGGGACATTCTCCTGCAGCGGCGTGCTAGCGGCGCACATTGCTCGAGTCGCTTCGTGCGCGCACCGGAGCCTTGCTCCTCGCGCGCCCCCGGGACGGGGTGACTATTGAGTGCGTGTGTACCTGCTGAAGGACGACGTGAATAAACGTCTCCTTTGTGAACTTGGAGGCTTATTTCTTTGCGGCGAATCGCTCTCCTCCCAGCGGAGGTTGAGTGCACCGCATCGGTGTCCCAGTGTGTGTGTGGTGACGGCTGATCGGGGCCCTTGGCTCGCGCGAAGCTCGAACCCGCGGTGGGTGGTGGCCTGTGTCCACGTAGAAACCCACAACTAGCCCGGGACGGGGTGACTATTGAGTGCGTGTGTACCTGCTGAAGGACGACGTGAATAAACGTCTCCTTTGTGAACTTGGAGGCTTATTTCTTTGCGGCGAATCACTCTCCTCCCAGCGGAGGTTGAGTGCACCGCATCGGTGTCCCAGTGTGTGTGTGGTGACGGCTGATCGGGGCCCTTGGCTCGCGCGAAGCTCGAACCCGCGGTGGGTGGTGGCCTGTGTCCACGTAGAAACCCACAACTGGCGCCCAACGTGCTAAGTCATTGGCGCTTACGCCTTTGATGGCACAGCCGAGCAGGTCGCCTTGCCGATCACGCTTGCGCACCATGTCTACCACCCCCAGCGGGGCACTCGGCAGCTACATGTCGGCTCCCTACGGAGTTGTAGCGTCGTTTGATCCGCTGGCTGCTGTTCCTTCGAATAGCTAGACACCGTGGTTGGCCGCGGCCCCCATTGGGGTTTACTGCGGCACAACCCAAAATGTCGACCACGCGGCTCCCATTGGAGCTGTACCGGGAGCACCCTGCGGTGCATCCGCTGGTCACATGCCTCAGCTGTGCAAGCTTTCCGTCCAGTGCGAAAGCAGTTCGTGTCACGCTGCCGCAACCGGCAGTTTCGAACAGCAGCAGCCGTGCCCCGCGAGCAGTCAATTCTGCTCTGGGAACGGCGAGGCGCTGGCCCGGTTCCCTGTGGAAACCACGCCGCTCATCGAACTAGGAGCCTTGCCTCCCTCGTTCGTGCAGCCCGCCCAAGCCTCCACTGAGGCAGGGGTGCAGTGCGCTCAGTTGGCTGATGCGGCTCCGCGAGCCTGCGGGTCGGCTGGCGCGCTGGGCTCTCCTGATACTGCATTACGACTTTTCCGTGCAGTGTCGAAAGGGGAGCACAAACGTGGTAGCTGACGCGCTATCCCGTGCCCCACTCGCCAGCGGCGCCTTGACGCCTGTAGGCGGAGGGGGCGAAACAGCGGACGAACCGCCGGGCGGCAAGGAGGGGGAACCCGCAAACGGGTTAACCCATTCCGCTAACCAGGCGAGCAGCGCTTCGCAAAGCGGACGAGAGGCAAAGCTCTTCGTGAGCGCCTCGGAGGTGCCGACGCGAACGGAAATTTTGGCTGCAAACCTGAGTGGGGACGAGACCATGCTCCCCTCTGGGATGACTGGAATCGTTTTCAGCCGTAAGAGCTACTGAAAGCCCAGCAAAATGACCCGTTTTGTCGCGAGGTGAGCGACGGTCTCAGGGAGACGGAGCGCCGTGACGCTACTTGTATTGTAGCGGGCGCAGGGGGGCAGAAGCCAGCGTGTGTCGCGGCGAACCCCGGGGAGTCATATTTGCTGGACCATGACGGGCTCGTGCTGAAGTACATAGCCACCGATGACGAGTCCATCGACCCGTTCTAGGTGGTTATCCCCAAAAGTCTAAGAGGCGCACTTTTGCGATTCTCTCATGACGAACCACTGGCCGGTCATCTGAGTGACTCCAGAGTTTTGCAAAACTGAGTCAATCGGTGACGTGGCCCGGCATGAAGCGTGACATTTTCCGCTATTGCCGTTCCTGCCATGTCTGTCAAGCGGTGAAGACACGGGGCGGCAAGCCGCCTGGAATGATGAAACCGATTGACAGTGTGCGTCCGTGGCAGATGGCCACCTGCGATTTGATGGGGCCTTTCCCCAGGAGCAAGCAGGGGTTCATAGACCTGAAGGCCTACGCGTCACGGTCTGACGAGCTTGCGCCGGTACCCATTGGTATCAAAGGCAAGCGCAAAGGCACAACTGGTGCTGCGGAACGCAAGCGTACGGAGCACCGGTACAATCTGAGGCGACGGTCACCGGTGTGATTGATGCCGGACGGCGGACTCTTCCGCAACCGAAGGCGCGCAGCCTCAGCTAGCTGGCGAGCTTTCTCGTCGGGCCCTACCCAGGCGAAGCACGGTGTGTTTTTTTTTGTTGTTTTGGCAGCATGATCAGTTCCAGCCTTGTGTGTTTATCAGTTTATTTATTTGTTTGCTTACGTCAGTTTCTTGCCACTTTCGTTTCCTGCTTGTACATCTGTTTTCGTTCTAACGTACCGAGATTGTACATAGGCAACATGCGTCAGCATTGGCGTTCAGTTTTTTTTTCCCAGACTTGTACATAGGCAAACTTCAGCCCGCTCGTGCTTGCTCTTATCTTCTGGAAGGAATAGATTGGATTAGGTGTCGTTTGTACAGCGCGCCTTCTCTCATTTCCGGCCCGACTGTGGGTGGTTGGCTCGTTAAGGAGCCGTGTGTCGCGGTGCTAGTTTTGTGCGGCCCTTATGGAGGGGAAGTTGGCGGGGCGTTTGGGGCGGAAAGTGCACCCTTTGACCCTCGCCGCGGCGCCTCTGGACGCTTCTGATGGGGGGGGGTCGTTGTCGCCGACCAGCGTCCGCGCACTTGCGGGTGTATGCGTGGTTGTGGCTGTGACTGTGTGCGCGCGTATCCATGAGCCAAGGCGACGCCTGTGAGTTGTGCCGTGTGCTTCTGCGTGAGCGCGAGGATGAGAAGGACCCCTCGCTGTGGCCAAGGTTACACATCAGGACGCCGCCGAACGTCCTCGCCCGTTTGAGCCGGCGTGAAGGGGGTGCACTAACTTTCTTGTGCCCGAACGTGATGTCGTGTCCAAGGGCGCGAGGTCAGTGCTCTGCCGCGGCCCCGTCGTCATCAACGCACCCTACATCAATGGAAAGAAGACCGCCATCAGTCGTCGGCCCTCCCAAACTGTTCAACTTGAAGTCTGCGAGCGGTGAGTCGCCGACAGGCCCACTGGGCCGCGCCACCGAACTTTGAGGCTGGCATCCACCTGTAACATAGTTGTACAGTTGTATTCACATCTTCTTGTGTACCGTGTATATAATCTGCAAGCTGTTTTGATTTACTGAAGCGTATGCCAGTGTTTGTTTGTTTGCCTTGTTTTCCTTGGTTTGTGTTGTTTTTTTTCTTACGTTGTTGTGGCTGGAACTGAAGTGTATCTAGTTTTTTTGTGTATTCATTTCTTTATTTTGGAACTGAAGTGTAGCTAGTTTTTTTTGTGTATTCATTTCTTTATTTTGGAACTGAAGTGTAGTTTTTTTGTGTATTGATTTCTTTATTTTTGGCCGCGTGCTTTGCCGATGGGTAGGAGGGCATTTAAGGAGAGGGGGATGTGGGAATCTGGCTTTCCGCCGTCGCCTTTGCGCGGCTAGCCGGCCTCCCGCGTTGTTTCTCCTCTTTCCCTTGCCCCCGCCTCAGGCGGTGGAGAGGCGGCTGGGTGACTAATCACTGTCATTTAGCCACAGCTCCGCCCCGGCTCCCCAAGGGCCTTTGCCATTGGCGCCTTTTGGCGGGAATTCGGGACCCCGCTTTGGGCGGCCGCGCGCCGCGCGACCGTCCGAGCGGGGCCCAGAGAGAGAGAGATCCCTCCGAGACAGCGAAAGGTGCGTACGTTACTGTTTGTCCGTGCCGGCCTTTGTTGTTCGGACCAGTGCTTACTCGAGCTCGCCCGCACGTGTCCTCTGACCTGCAGCGGCTCGAGCCTGTCCAGCGGGGTCCAGCGACCTCCGACAGGCGTACCTTGCGTTGATTGCCCACTCTCTCTCGCAACCGGCCCAACGGTCGACACGAGAGAGAGATCACAGCACTGCCGCGGGGACATTCTCCTGCAGCGGCGTGCTAGCGGCGCACATTTCTCGAGTCGCTTCGTGCGCGCAGCGGAGCCTTGCTCCTCGCGCGCCCCCGGGACGGGGTGACGATTGAGTGCGTGTGTACTGCTGAAGGACGACGTGAATAAACGTCTCCTTGGTGAACTTGGAGGCCTATTTCTTTGCGGCGAATCGCTCTCCTCCCAGCGGAGGTTGAGTGCACCGCATCGGTGTCCCAGTGTGGTGACGGCTGATCGGGGCCCTTGGCTCGCGCGAAGCTCGAACCCGCGGTGGTTGGTGGCCTGTGTCCACGTAGAAACCCACATACTAGAGACTGGAGACTGGATTTTACTGGATTTTACTGTATTTTACTGTATTTTACTGGAGACTGGAGACTGGAGACTGGATTTTACTGGATTTTACTAGAGACTGGGGACTGGAGACTGGAGACTGGATTTTACTGTATTTTACTGTATTTTACTGGAGACTGGAGACTGGATTTTACTGTATTTTACTGTATTTTACTGGAGACTGGATTTTACTGTATTTTACTGTATTTTACAGGAGACTCGAGACTGGATTTTACTGTATTTTACTGTATTTTACTTGAGACTGGAGACTGGATTTTACTGTATTTTACTGGAGACTGGAGACTGGATTTTACTGTATTTTACTGGAGATTGGAGACTGGATTTTACTGGATTTTCCTGGATTTTACTGTATTTTACTGGAGACTGGAGACTGGATTTTACTGGATTTTACTGTATTTTACTGGAGACTGGAGACTGGATTTTACTGGATTTTACTGTATTTTACTGTATTTTACTGGAGACTGGAGACTGGATTTTACTGGATTTTACTGTATTTTACAGTATTTTACTGGAGACTGGAGACTGAATTTTACTGTATTTTACTGTATTTTACTGGAAACTGGAGACTGGATTTTACTGTATTTTACTGTATTTTACTGGAGACTGGAGACTGGAGACTGTATTTTACTTTATTTTACTGTATTTTTCTAGAGACTGGAGACTGTATTTTACTGTATTTTACTGGAGACTGGAGACTGTATTTTACTGCATTTTACTGTATTTTACTGTATTTTACTGGAGACTGTATTTTACTGAAGACTAGAGACTGGAGACTGTATTTTACTGTATTTTACTGAAGACTAGAGACTGGAGACTGTATTTTACTGGAGACTGGAGTCTGGAGACTGGAGACTGTATTTTACTGTATTTTACTAGAGACTGGAGACTGTATTTTACTGTATTTTACTAGAGACTGGAGACTGTATTTTACTGTATTTTACTGGAGACTGGAGACTGTATTTACTGTGTTTTACTGTATTTTACTGGAGACTGGAGACTGTATTTTACTGTATATTACTGTATTTTGCTGGAGACTGGAGACTGGAGACTGTATTTTACTGTATTTTACTGGAGACTGGAAACTGGAGACTGTATTTTACTGGAGACTGTATTTTACTGTATTTTACTGGAGACTGTATTTTACTGTATTTTACTGTATTTTACTGGAGACTAGAGACTGTATTTTACTTTATTTTACTGTATTTTACTGTATTTTACAGGAGACTGGAGACCGCAGACTGTAATTTACTGTATTTTACTGAATTTTACTGTATTTTACTAGAGACTGGAGACTGTATTTTACTGGATTTTACTGTATTTTACTCGGGACTGGATTTTACTCGAGACTGGAGACTGGATTTTACTGTATTTTACTGGAGACTGGATTTTACTGGAGACTGGAGACTGGAGACTGGAGACAGGATTTTACTGGAGACTGGAGACTGGAGACTGGATTTTACTGCATTTTACTGGAGACTGTATTTTACTGTTGACTGGATTTTACTGTATCTTACTGGAGACTGGAGACTGGATTTTACTGTATTTTACTGCAGACTGGAGACTGTATTTTACTCTATTTTACTGGAGATTGGAGACTGTATTTTACTGTATTTTACTGGAGACTGTATTTTACTGTATTTTACTGGAGACTGAAGACTGGAGACTATTTTACTGTTTTTTACTGTATTTTAATGGAGACTGGAGACTGTATTTTACTGTATTTTACTGAAGACTCGATTTTAATGGATTTTACTGAAGATTAGATTTTACTGAATTTTACTGAATTTTACTGGAGACTGGATTTTACTGGATTTTACTGGAGACTGGATTTTATTGGATTTTACTGGATTTTACTGGAGACTGGATTTTACTGGATTTTACTGGATTTTATTGGAGACTTCATTTTACTGGATTTTACTGGATTTTACTGGAGACTGGATTTCACTGGATTTTACTGGATTTTACTGGAGACTGGATTTTACTGGATTTTACTGGACTTTACTGGAGACTAGATTTTACTGGATTTTACTGGAGACTGGATTTTACTGGATTTTACTAGAGACTGGATTTTACTGGAGACTGTATTTTACTGTATTTTACTAGAGACTGGAGACTGTATTTTGCTGGAGACTGGAGACTGTATTTTGCTGGAGACTAGAGACTGTATTTTACTGTATTTTACTGTATTTTACTGGAGACTGGAGACTGTATTTTACTGTATTTTACTGGAGACTGTATTTTACTATATTTTACTGGAGACTGGATACTGGAGACTGTATTTTACTAGATTTTACTGGAGACTGGATTTTACTGGATATACTGGAGACTGGATTTTGCTCGATTTTACTGGACCTTACTGGATTTTACTGGATTTTTTTGGAGACTGGATTTTACTGGATTTTACTGGAGACTGGATTTTACTGGATTTTGTTGGAGACTGGATTTTACTGGATTTTACTGGAGACTAGATTTTACTGGAGACTGTATTTTACTGTATTTTACTGGAGACTGGAGACTGTATTTTACTGTATTTTACTGGAGACTAGAGACTGTAATTTACTGTATTTTACTGTATTTTACTGGAGACTGTATTTTACTGTATTTTACTGGAGACTGGAGACTGTATGTTACTGGAGACTGGATTTTACTGGATTTTACTGGAGACTGGATTTTACTGGATTTTTTGGAGACTGGATTTTACTGGAGACTGGATTTTACTGGATTTTACTGGATTTTACTGGAGACTGGATTTTACTGTATTTTACTGGAGACTGAAGACTGGATTTTACTGTATTTTACTGGAGACTGGATTTTGCTCTATTTTACTGGAGACTGGAGACTGGATTTTACTGGATTTTACTGGACTTTACTGGACTTTACTGGATTTTATTGGATTTTACTGGATTTTTTGGGGGACTGGATTTTACTGGAGACTGGATTTTACTGGATTTTTTTGGAGACTGGATTTTACTGGATTTTACTGAATTTTACTGGAGACTGGATTTTACTGGAGACTGGATTTTACTGGAGACTGGATTTTACTGGATTTTACTGGAGACTGGTTTTTACTGGAGACTGGATTTTACTGGATTTTATTTGATTTTACTGGAGACTGGATTTTATTTTATTTTACTGGAGACTGGATTTTACTGGATATTACTGGAGACTGGATTTTACTGGAGACTGCATTTTACTGGATTTTACTGGAGACCGGATTTTCCTAGAGACTGGATTTTTCTGGATTTTACTGGAGACTGGATTTTACTGGATTTTACTTGAGACTGGATTGTACTAGAGACTGAATTTTACTGGCTTTTACTGGATTTTACTGGATTTTCCTGGATTTTACTGTATTTTACTGGATTTTCCTGGATTTTACTGTATTTTACTGGAGACTGGATTTTACTGGATTTTACTGGAGACTGAATTTTACTGGCTTTTACTGGATTTTCCTGGATTTTACTGTATTTTACTGGAGACTGGAGACAGGATTTTACTGGATTTTACTGAAAACTGGAGACTGGATTTTACTGTATTTTACTGGAGACTGGAGACTGGATTTTGCCAGATTTTACTGGATTTTACTGTATTTTACTGGAGACTGGAGACTGGATTTTACTGTATTTTAGAGGAGACTGGAGACTGGAGGCTGGATTTTACTGTATTTTACTGGATTTTACTGGACTTTACTGGATTTTACTGGATTTTTTTGGAGACTGGATTTTACTGGAGACTGGATTTTACTGGATTTTACTTGAGACTGGATTTTACTGGATTTTACTGGAGACTGGAGACTGGATTTTACTGTATTTTACTGGAGACTTGGGACTGGATTTTACTGTATTTTACTGGAGACTGGAGACTAGATTTTACTGTATTTTACTGGAGACTGGAGACTGGATTTTACTGGATTTTACTGGAGACTGGAGACTGGATTTTAGTCTATTTTACTGGAGACTAGATTTTACTGTATTTTACTGGATTTTACTGGAGACTGAATTTTACTGGCTTTTACTGAATTTTACTGGATTTTACTGTATTTTACTGGAGACTGGATTTTACTGGATTTTCCTGAAGACTGGAGACTGGATTTTACTGTACTTTACTGGAGACTGGAGACTGGATATTACCAGATTTTACTGGATTTTACTGTATTTTACTGGAGACTGGAGACTGGATTTTACTGTATTTTACTGGAGACTGGAGGCTGGATTTTACTGTATTTTACTGGAGCCTGGAGACTAGATTTTACTGGATTTTACAGGAGACTGGAGACTAGAGACTGGATTTTACTGGATTTTATTGTATTTTACTGGAGACTGGAGACTGGATTTTACTGTATTTTACTGGAGACTGGAGGCTGGATTTTACTGTATTTTACTGGAGACCGGAGACTAGATTTTACTGGATTTTACTGTATTTTACAGGAGACTGGAGACTGGATTTTACTGTATTTTACTGAAGACTAGAGACTGGAGACTGGAGACTGGATTTTACTGGATTTTACTGGAGACTGGATTTTACTGGAGACTGCATTTTACTGGATTTTACTGGAGACCGGATTTTCCTAGAGACTGGATTTTTCTGGATTTTACTGGAGACTGGATTTTACTGGATTTTACTAGAGACTGGATTTTACTGGACTTTACTGGACTTTACTGGATTTTACTGGATTTTACTGAATTTTTTTGGAGACTGGATTTTACTGGATTTTATTGGAGACTGGATTTTACTGGAGACTAGATTTTACTGGAGACTGGATTTTACTGGATTTTACTTGAGACTGGATTTTACTGGATTTTAATGGAGACTGGATTTTACTGGATTTTACTGGATTTTATTGAAGGCTGGATTTTACTGGAGACTAGATTTTACTGGAGACTGGATTTTACTGGATTTTACTTGAGACTCGATTTTACTGGATTTTACTGGAGACTGGATTTTACTGGATTTTACTGGATTTTACTGGAGACTGAAATTTACTGGATTTTACTGGAGACTGGATTTTACTGGATTTTACTGAATTTTACTGGAGACTGGATTTTACTGGATTTTACCGGATTTTACTGGAGACTGAATTTTACTGTATTTTACTGGAGACTGGAGACTGGATTTTACTGTATTTTACTCTAGGCTGGAGGCTGGATTTTACTGTATATTACTGTATTTTACTGGCGACTGGAGACTGGATTTTACTGTATTTTACTGGAGACTGGATTTTACTGTATTTTACTGTATTTTACTGGAGACTCGAGACTGGATTTTACTGTATTTTACTTGATACTGGAGACTGGATTTTACTGTATTTTTCTGTATTTTACTGGAGACTGGAGACTGGATTTTACTGTATATTACTGTATTTTACTGGAGACTGGAGACTGGATTTTACTGTATTTTACTGGAGACTGGATTTTACTGTATTTTACTGTATTTTACTGGAGACTCGAGACTGGATTTTACTGTATTTTACTGTATTTTACTTGAGACTGGAGACTGGATTTTACTGTATTTTTCTGTATTTTACTGGAGACTGGAGACTGGATTTTACTGTATTTTACTGGAGACTGGAGACTGGATTTTACTGGATTTTACTGTACTTTACTGTATTTTACTAGAGACTGGAGACTGGATTTTACTGGATTTTACTGTATTTTACTGTATTTTACTGTATTTTACTGGAGACTGGAGACTGGATTTTACTGGATTTTACTAGAGACTGGGGACTGGAGACTGGAGACTGGATTTTACTGTATTTTACTGTATTTTACTGGAGACTGGAGACTGGATTTTACTGTATTTTACTGTATTTTACTGGAGACTGGATTTTACTGTATTTTACTGTATTTTACAGGAGACTCGAGACTGGATTTTACTGTATATTACTGTATTTTACTGGAGACTGGAGACTGGATTTTACTGTATTTTACTGGAGACTGGATTTTACTGTATTTTACTGTATTTTACTGGAGACTCGAGACTGGATTTTACTGTATTTTACTTGATACTGGAGACTGGATTTTACTGTATTTTTCTGTATTTTACTGGAGACTGGAGACTGGATTTTACTGTATATTACTGTATTTTACTGGAGACTGGAGACTGGATTTTACTGTATTTTACTGGAGACTGGATTTTACTGTATTTTACTGTATTTTACTGGAGACTCGAGACTGGATTTTACTGTATTTTACTGTATTTTACTTGATGCTGGAGACTGGATTTTACTGTATTTTTCTGTATTTTACTGGAGACTGGAGACTGGATTTTACTGTATTTTACTGGAGACTGGAGACTGGATTTTACTGGATTTTACTGTACTTTACTGTATTTTACTTGTGGGAAGCCTGGCTTTCCGCCGTTGCCTTTGCGCGGCTCTGCCGGCTTCCTGCGTTGTTTCTCCTCTTTCCCTTGCTCCCGCCTCAGGCGGTGGAGAGGCGGCTGGGTGACTAATCACTGTCATTTAGCCACAGCTCCGCCCCGGCTCCCCAAGGGCCTTTGCCATTGGCGCCTTTTGGCGGGAATTCGGGACCCCGCTTTGGGCGGCCGCGCGCCGCGCGACCGTCCGAGCGGGGCCCAGAGAGAGAGATCCCTCCGAGACAGCGAAAGGTGCGTACGTTACTGTTTGTCCGTGCCGGCCTTTGCCGTTCGGACCAGTGCTTACTCGAGCTCGCCCGCACGTGTCCTCTGACCTGCAGCGGCTCGAGCCTGTCCAGCGGGGTCCAGCGACCTCTGACAGGCGTACCTTGCATTGAATGCCCACTCTCTCTCGCAACCGGCCCAACGGTCGACACGAGAGAGAGATCACTGCACTGCCGCGGGGACATTCTCCTGCAGCGGCGTGCTAGCGGCGCACATTGCTCGAGTCGCTTCGTGCGCGCACCGGAGCCTTGCTCCTCGCGCGCCCCCGGGACGGGGTGACTATTGAGTGCGTGTGTACCTGCTGAAGGACGACGTGAATAAACGTCTCCTTTGTGAACTTGGAGGCTTATTTCTTTGCGGCGAATCGCTCTCCTCCCAGCGGAGGTTGAGTGCACCGCATCGGTGTCCCAGTGTGTGTGTGGTGACGGCTGATCGGGGCCCTTGGCTCGCGCGAAGCTCGAACCCGCGGTGGGTGGTGGCCTGTGTCCACGTAGAAACCCACAACTAGCCCGGGACGGGGTGACTATTGAGTGCGTGTGTACCTGCTGAAGGACGACGTGAATAAACGTCTCCTTTGTGAACTTGGAGGCTTATTTCTTTGCGGCGAATCGCTCTCCTCCCAGCGGAGGTTGAGTGCACCGCATCGGTGTCCCAGTGTGTGTGTGGTGACGGCTGATCGGGGCCCTTGGCTCGCGCGAAGCTCGAACCCGCGGTGGGTGGTGGCCTGTGTCCACGTAGAAACCCACAACTGGCGCCCAACGTGCTAAGTCATTGGCGCTTACGCCTTTGATGGCACAGCCGAGCAGGTCGCCTTGCCGATCACGCTTGCGCACCATGTCTACCACCCCCAGCGGGGCACTCGGCAGCTACATGTCGGCTCCCTACGGAGTTGTAGCGTCGTTTGATCCGCTGGCTGCTGTTCCTTCGAATAGCTAGACACCGTGGTTGGCCGCGGCCCCCATTGGGGTTTACTGCGGCACAACCCAAAATGTCGACCACGCGGCTCCCATTGGAGCTGTACCGGGAGCACCCTGCGGTGCATCCGCTGGTCACATGCCTCAGCTGTGCAAGCTTTCCGTCCAGTGCGAAAGCAGTTCGTGTCACGCTGCCGCAACCGGCAGTTTCGAACAGCAGCAGCCGTGCCCCGCGAGCAGTCAATTCTGCTCTGGGAACGGCGAGGCGCTGGCCCGGTTCCCTGTGGAAACCACGCCGCTCATCGAACTAGGAGCCTTGCCTCCCTCGTTCGTGCAGCCCGCCCAAGCCTCCACTGAGGCAGGGGTGCAGTGCGCTCAGTTGGCTGATGCGGCTCCGCGAGCCTGCGGGTCGGCTGGCGCGCTGGGCTCTCCTGATACTGCATTACGACTTTTCCGTGCAGTGTCGAAAGGGGAGCACAAACGTGGTAGCTGACGCGCTATCCCGTGCCCCACTCGCCAGCGGCGCCTTGACGCCTGTAGGCGGAGGGGGCGAAACAGCGGACGAACCGCCGGGCGGCAAGGAGGGGGAACCCGCAAACGGGTTAACCCATTCCGCTAACCAGGCGAGCAGCGCTTCGCAAAGCGGACGAGAGGCAAAGCTCTTCGTGAGCGCCTCGGAGGTGCCGACGCGAACGGAAATTTTGGCTGCAAACCTGAGTGGGGACGAGACCATGCTCCCCTCTGGGATGACTGGAATCGTTTTCAGCCGTAAGAGCTACTGAAAGCCCAGCAAAATGACCCGTTTTGTCGCGAGGTGAGCGACGGTCTCAGGGAGACGGAGCGCCGTGACGCTACTTGTATTGTAGCGGGCGCAGGGGGGCAGAAGCCAGCGTGTGTCGCGGCGAACCCCGGGGAGTCATATTTGCTGGACCATGACGGGCTCGTGCTGAAGTACATAGCCACCGATGACGAGTCCATCGACCCGTTCTAGGTGGTTATCCCCAAAAGTCTAAGAGGCGCACTTTTGCGATTCTCTCATGACGAACCACTGGCCGGTCATCTGAGTGACTCCAGAGTTTTGCAAAACTGAGTCAATCGGTGACGTGGCCCGGCATGAAGCGTGACATTTTCCGCTATTGCCGTTCCTGCCATGTCTGTCAAGCGGTGAAGACACGGGGCGGCAAGCCGCCTGGAATGATGAAACCGATTGACAGTGTGCGTCCGTGGCAGATGGCCACCTGCGATTTGATGGGGCCTTTCCCCAGGAGCAAGCAGGGGTTCATAGACCTGAAGGCCTACGCGTCACGGTCTGACGAGCTTGCGCCGGTACCCATTGGTATCAAAGGCAAGCGCAAAGGCACAACTGGTGCTGCGGAACGCAAGCGTACGGAGCACCGGTACAATCTGAGGCGACGGTCACCGGTGTGATTGATGCCGGACGGCGGACTCTTCCGCAACCGAAGGCGCGCAGCCTCAGCTAGCTGGCGAGCTTTCTCGTCGGGCCCTACCCAGGCGAAGCACGGTGTGTTTTTTTTTGTTGTTTTGGCAGCATGATCAGTTCCAGCCTTGTGTGTTTATCAGTTTATTTATTTGTTTGCTTACGTCAGTTTCTTGCCACTTTCGTTTCCTGCTTGTACGTCTGTTTTCGTTCTAACGTACCGAGATTGTACATAGGCAACATGCGTCAGCATTGGCGTTCAGTTTTTTTTTCCCAGACTTGTACATAGGCAAACTTCAGCCCGCTCGTGCTTGCTCTTATCTTCTGGAAGGAATAGATTGGATTAGGTGTCGTTTGTACAGCGCGCCTTCTCTCATTTCCGGCCCGACTGTGGGTGGTTGGCTCGTTAAGGAGCCGTGTGTCGCGGTGCTAGTTTTGTGCGGCCCTTATGGAGGGGAAGTTGGCGGGGCGTTTGGGGCGGAAAGTGCACCCTTTGACCCTCGCCGTGGCGCCTCTGGACGCTTCTGATGGGGGGGGTCGTTGTCGCCGACCAGCGTCCGCGCACTTGCGGGTGTATGCGTGGTTGTGGCTGTGACTGTGTGCGCGCGTATCCATGAGCCAAGGCGACGCCTGTGAGTTGTGCCGTGTGCTTCTGCGTGAGCGCGAGGATGAGAAGGACCCCTCGCTGTGGCCAAGGTTACACATCAGGACGCCGCCGAACGTCCTCGCCCGTTTGAGCCGGCGTGAAGGGGGTGCACTAACTTTCTTGTGCCCGAACGTGATGTCGTGTCCAAGGGCGCGAGGTCAGTGCTCTGCCGCGGCCCCGTCGTCATCAACGCACCCTACATCAATGGAAAGAAGACCGCCATCAGTCGTCGGCCCTCCCAAACTGTTCAACTTGAAGTCTGCGAGCGGTGAGTCGCCGACAGGCCCACTGGGCCGCGCCACCGAACTTTGAGGCTGGCATCCACCTGTAACATAGTTGTACAGTTGTATTCACATCTTCTTGTGTACCGTGTATATAATCTGCAAGCTGTTTTGATTTACTGAAGCGTATGCCAGTGTTTGTTTGTTTGCCTTGTTTTCCTTGGTTTGTGTTGTTTTTTTTCTTACGTTGTTGTGGCTGGAACTGAAGTGTATCTAGTTTTTTTGTGTATTCATTTCTTTATTTTGGAACTGAAGTGTAGCTAGTTTTTTTTGTGTATTCATTTCTTTATTTTGGAACTGAAGTGTAGTTTTTTTTTGTGTATTGATTTCTTTATTTTTGGCCGCGTGCTTTGCCGATGGGTAGGAGGGCATTTAAGGAGAGGGGGATGTGGGAATCTGGCTTTCCGCCGTCGCCTTTGCGCGGCTAGCCGGCCTCCCGCGTTGTTTCTCCTCTTTCCCTTGCCCCCGCCTCAGGCGGTGGAGAGGCGGCTGGGTGACTAATCACTGTCATTTAGCCACAGCTCCGCCCCGGCTCCCCAAGGGCCTTTGCCATTGGCGCCTTTTGGCGGGAATTCGGGACCCCGCTTTGGGCGGCCGCGCGCCGCGCGACCGTCCGAGCGGGGCCCAGAGAGAGAGAGATCCCTCCGAGACAGCGAAAGGTGCGTACGTTACTGTTTGTCCGTGCCGGCCTTTGTTGTTCGGACCAGTGCTTACTCGAGCTCGCCCGCACGTGTCCTCTGACCTGCAGCGGCTCGAGCCTGTCCAGCGGGGTCCAGCGACCTCCGACAGGCGTACCTTGCGTTGATTGCCCACTCTCTCTCGCAACCGGCCCAACGGTCGACACGAGAGAGAGATCACAGCACTGCCGCGGGGACATTCTCCTGCAGCGGCGTGCTAGCGGCGCACATTTCTCGAGTCGCTTCGTGCGCGCAGCGGAGCCTTGCTCCTCGCGCGCCCCCGGGACGGGGTGACGATTGAGTGCGTGTGTACTGCTGAAGGACGACGTGAATAAACGTCTCCTTGGTGAACTTGGAGGCCTATTTCTTTGCGGCGAATCGCTCTCCTCCCAGCGGAGGTTGAGTGCACCGCATCGGTGTCCCAGTGTGGTGACGGCTGATCGGGGCCCTTGGCTCGCGCGAAGCTCGAACCCGCGGTGGTTGGTGGCCTGTGTCCACGTAGAAACCCACATACTAGAGACTGGAGACTGGATTTTACTGGATTTTACTGTATTTTACTGTATTTTACTGTATTTTACTGGAGACTGGAGACTGGAGACTGGATTTTACTGGATTTTACTAGAGACTGGGGACTGGAGACTGGAGACTGGATTTTACTGTATTTTACTGTATTTTACTGGAGACTGGAGACTGGATTTTACTGTATTTTACTGTATTTTACTGGAGACTGGATTTTACTGTATTTTACTGTATTTTACAGGAGACTCGAGACTGGATTTTACTGTATTTTACTGTATTTTACTTGAGACTGGAGACTGGATTTTACTGTATTTTACTGTATTTTACTGGAGACTGGAGACTGGATTTTACTGTATTTTACTGGAGATTGGAGACTGGATTTTACTGGATTTTCCTGGATTTTACTGTATTTTACTGGAGACTGGAGACTGGATTTTACTGGATTTTACTGTATTTTACTGGAGACTGGAGACTGGATTTTACTGGATTTTACTGTATTTTACTGTATTTTACTGGAGACTGGAGACTGGATTTTACTGGATTTTACTGTATTTTACAGTATTTTACTGGAGACTGGAGACTGAATTTTACTGTATTTTACTGGAAACTGGAGACTGGATTTTACTGTATTTTACTGTATTTTACTGGAGACTGGAGACTGGAGACTGTATTTTACTTTATTTTACTGTATTTTACTAGAGACTGGAGACTGTATTTTACTGTATTTTACTGGAGACTGGAGACTGTATTTTACTGCATTTTACTGTATTTTACTGTATTTTACTGGAGACTATTTTACTGAAGACTAGAGACTGGAGACTGTATTTTACTGTATTTTACTGAAGACTAGAGACTGGAGACTGTATTTTACTGGAGACTGGAGTCTGGAGACTGGAGACTGTATTTTACTGTATTTTACTAGAGACTGGAGACTGTATTTTACTGTATTTTACTAGAGACTGGAGACTGTATTTTACTGTATTTTACTGGAGACTGGAGACTGTATTTACTGTATTTTACTGTATTTTACTGGAGACTGGAGACTGTATTTTACTGTATATTACTGTATTTTGCTGGAGACTGGAGACTGGAGGCTGGATTTTACTGTATTTTACTGGAGACCGGAGACTAGATTTTACTGGATTTTACTGTATTTTACAGGAGACTGGAGACTGGATTTTACTGTATTTTACTGAAGACTAGAGACTGGAGACTGGAGACTGGATTTTACTGGATTTTACTGGAGACTGGATTTTACTGGAGACTGCATTTTACTGGATTTTACTGGAGACCGGATTTTCCTAGAGACTGGATTTTTCTGGATTTTACTGGAGACTGGATTTTACTGGATTTTACTGGAGACTGCATTTTCCTGGATTTTACTGTATTTTACTGGAGACTGGATTTTACTGGATTTTACTAGAGACTGAATTTTACTGGCTTTTACTGGATTTTACTGGATTTTCCTGGATTTTACTGTATTTTACTGGAGACTGGAGACAGGATTTTACTGGATTTTACTGAAAACTGGAGACTGGATTTTACTGTATTTTACTGGAGACTGGAGACTGGATTTTGCCAGATTTTACTGGATTTTACTGTATTTTACTGGAGACTGGAGACTGGATTTTACTGTATTTTAGAGGAGACTGGAGACTAGAGACTGGATTTTACTGGATTTTATTGTATTTTACTGGAGACTGGATTTTACTGTATTTTACTGGAGACTGCAGGCTGGATTTTACTGTATTTTACTGGATTTTACTGGACTTTACTGGATTTTACTTGAGACTGGATTTTACTGGATTTTACTTGAGACTGGATTTTACTGGATTTTACTGGATTTTACTGAAGTTTACTGGAGAATGGATTTTACCGGATTTTACTGGAGACTGGATTTTACTGTATTTTACTGGAGACTGGGGACTGGATTTTACTGTATTTTACTGGAGACTGGAGACTGGATTTTACTGTATTTTACTGGAGACT
>NW_028317656.1:0-20000 GCF_055824585.1 Amblyomma mixtum
AAAAAAAAAAAAAAAGACTGGATCCGGGACATTTATATATATATATAGCGAAGAATAACGAAGCGCATACATCGCTATATACTCCTGTAGGCAGTCAAGTACTTCACGCTCTCGCAACCTATATATATATATATACATATTTATATACATATGGAAAGGGGAATGAGGGGCTCGTTATAAATATGACAGCCGCAGAAACCAAGGGACACAGGAGATTTTAATTTATTTTGTGGTGTTGATGAATTTTAGAATATTACTGAATATGTTATCGGTTAGAGCTAATTGATTAGAAAAGCAGAAGAAATAACAACCACATGCCGGCGGTGGGAACCGAGCCCATGACCTCCGAATTACACGTCCGGTGCTCTGCCTCTGAGCTACGGCGGCGGCTGTCGAATCTTCTGCTTTCGGGGGTATTCATTTTAACGAGTAACCTAACCTTGAGAGTGGTCATCAGCGCCACCCACGTTCGTAAGCGGCTGACGTAGTACGTCCTGAGTTACCGCTGGTGTGGCGTAGAACGTCATCGAACGACGAGGGTGGAAGCTGTGTGAGAACCCTCTTAGGCTTCCTATTGCGTCAAGGCTGCCAGAACGGGCTTTTTACTTTTCCTGGGATGTTTTCGTAGTTTCACAGCCTTTTCGAATATTCAGTATGATGTCATCACTGAACTGTAATTGACATCTTGCAGACTGACATTACTGTGCAAGACATGTTGCGCACCTAACGGCTGTTCTGCCAAATAACCTAACCAGCTTAACGTGGTTGTTCCCGTAAACACTGATATAAAATATATGTGACCTAATCGAAAAGCTAAATGAAATTCTGTGGAAACACAGGAAATTTTTCGGTTCCATTAGCCACACGTAGAAAATGCGCCCGAAATGGAAACCAATATAAGTAATAACTAATAACCTAAAGAGACTGGCAAACTAAAGGTGCTCACAAAAGCTGACGGAGCACACAGATCCCTAGCATTACTGTCCTCACTGACAAGCACATCCAAAACCTTGTGTTGAATTGGGCAGGTTGAGTGGGAAACTCCGCAGCACCCTCTTTAAATCGTGGCGGAGTGCTCACGCTGGCCAGCACTTAAGCTCCGGTCTACTTTTCTTGTTCTATGTACATGACTACTCACAATCAAGCACGCACTCGAAATTAAGGGCAATGTATTCCCTACATGGTGTCTGCTGCTCACCTGAATTAAGGCCTCCTTTGCCATCAGTGTTGGTCCTAACTGCAAGCCTAGTGCAGAACTGAAAGAGTACATCCAGGTCCACGGCTACCTTTTGATCAGAGGACCCGCAGAAGCAGGTTAGTCCCGCTGAAACAAAAAAGTGAAGCGGCAATAAATAAGTGTCCGCCATAAATCTTTGATTGCACTGATGCTACACCTTTTCACAAGTGGATTCCCCACATTCTTACTGGCAGTGTTCAGCTCGAATGCTCGAATAGAGGATGCAGAAAACCACTCCCGTCGCAATGATCATATTCTATGGCATTCCCGGTACTAACGCATCCGAAAATTTTACAGGCTGTGAGGAAATAGTCATCAACCATTGCCTTCAGAACTTGATTAACAATTGACCTTGAGAACATCGAACGCTCCAATCGCCTTGCCCGTTGCAAATCAAACCACACTCGCCTAATCATCGGGAAGTTTAGTTCATCTAAAAGTAAAGATGCCATATTATCGAATGTTCATTAGTTTAAGGAAACTAACTTTAGCGTCGGCGGGGACTTTTCCCTGAGGTCCGAAATGTGCGAAAGCGTTCGGTAAAGAAAAGACAACAAAATTTGCTTTGAATTTTAAGACATTGCATATTGGCACCAGGCGCTACGTGTACGATGAAACCACGAAAACAGTCAAGGAAATAGTAATTCGTCCCTCACAATCAGATTAGCAATCACCTCATCATGAACCGTCTAGAAACCGTACCACGAACGCTTATTTATCGAGCCTCTCACTCTCCGCTGTACACACTAACATCCGTAGTTTTATTCAAAAGCGTGAAATTATTTCTAGCCTTGTTTCGTCAACTAATAGCAACCTAATTATACTAACTGAGACTTGGCTAGGCGGTGGCATAAGGATAACAAAGTACTGACTGATCTACCAAACTTTCAGGTTTTTCGGAAAGACCGTGAAGATTCACGAGGAGGGGGTGTACTCATTGCTGTCAGCCAAGATTTATCATGTTCCCTAATACAAGATTCATCCGACCTCGAAATGTTGTGGCTAATCTTAAACGCAGCACCTCACGCAGTTTTACTCGCCGTTTGTTACAGGCCGCCACACAGTAGTAACGCCGGTAACTCAGCCGACTCCTGAAAACCAAAAACAGCAGGCAGTACCTAGCTCCCAGCCTGCCTTAGGCGAGGTCTACCGACAAATTATACAAGAACTGAGGTCCTTCAAGGAGGAGTTTCAAGCTTTTCCAATTTACGTGAACGCTCAATTCCGAGAAATTCGAGAGCAGATTGCAAAAAACCGACGATACACGGAGACGGCAATTTCTGCACTTCGGAAGGAACATGCGTATAAAAGACATAAGTCGAAATTCGCTCGTACAATGCACGTGGACGAGCCATCCGATACGGATTCAGCATGCCAGCCAAACCTAGAGTAAAGATCTGGCAGTGGAACTGCCGGGGATACAGGAGAAAGCAGGCTGCTCTTAATCTCCTTCTATCTCAGGAATCTGACCCACCGGCAGCTATCCTAATTCAAGAACCCCACCTAATGCCTATTAAACTCCAAGACTATGTGACTTATCAGCACGACTAGCTAACTGCCACGTTAGTGCACAAATTATACACTGCCATATTGCATGATTCTTTCCAGCTGGACATTGCGCATTGCTATATAACTATTCTGCCTCTCCAAAGAGGAGCGGCAAGCACGCACGTATTGAATGTCCACAGCCCCCCAAAAGACAGGCACGCAAAATTGGCTTCCCTCATAAAGAAATTTCTGACCTTAGCGGGCCATGCCCCCTGCGTGATTGGGGGCGACTTCAACGCACCACACCCTTCATGGGGCTACCCGGCGCCGACACCAAAAGGCCGAAAACTGGAAGAAGTAGTGACGCAAGAGGGGTTATCGATCCTCACCGATCCCACTTACCGTACGAGGCTGGGAAACAGTGTCAGTAGAGATACATGTCCTTACCTGACGTCCACCAAGAACATACAAAACGCCATTTGGAAGAATACCGAACAGCACCTGGGAAGCGATCACTTCATACTCTCTCTGGAGATAAGCAGAAACGCGTGCAAGCGCGAAATAGGTATCGCAAGAGTTACGAACTGGGACAGATGGAGAAAGGCCCAGGCATCTACTGCAAACCCTATTACCGACCTAGAGGAATGGGTTAAAGATGAGGCGCATACTTTGAAAGCCTTTACGAAAGAGGTCTGCACGACAGAAGATTGCCCAGCGGTCGATCCGCACCTTCTGCATTTATGGGAAGCGAGGCACTCATTGACAAAGAGATGGCGCAGACAACGGGTTAACCGCAAACTCAAGAAAAAAATAGAGAAGATAAACAAAACGGCAGAATCCTATGCCATATCCTTAACCAGACAGAACTGGAATTCGCTCTACGATGGTATTCAGGGGAAGCTAGGTGTGTCAAAGACTTGGAAGCTCCTTCGTGTCCTAATCGACCCCAGCAGCAGCAAGTCGACCACTAAAGACAGGCTCACGAAGATCGTACACACCACCCCGGATACGGACACAGAGTTGATGCAAAAGCTCAAGACCAGGTCTCTCTGCACTGACCAAGCTGGACATCGCACTCACGAAAGAAGAAATCAAAGCAGAAATCGCGGCCATGAGAAAAAATGCAGCTCCAGGTCCAGATCAAATAACAGCGAAGCTCTTATTCAACCTCAGCGATGACACCATCACCTCGCTGGTGGAATGCTTCAACGAACAGCATTGGGCTACAGGAACGTTACCAATATCCTGGAAGACAGCCGAGGTTCGGTTCATTCCGAAGCCGAACAAACCCCTTAAACTGGATAATCTAAGACCGATATCGCTGACCTCGTGTTTGGGGAAGCTCATAGAGAGGGTCATCAACACGAGACTGAGTAGATACTTAGAAGAAAACAACTTCCTACCTAATACTCAATTCGGCTTTCGCCCTCACCTATCGACACAGGACGCCCTCTTGTACGTGTACAAAGACCTCCTTGAGACACCTCCCAAGTCAGAGACAAGGGCCATCCTGGCACTTGATTTGAAAGGAGCGTTCGATAACGTTCTACACAAAAACATACTGCAAAGCCTCGCCGATACCAACTGTGGCGCAAGAACCTACAACTATATCAAAAACTTCCTATCAGCCAGGCAAGCCACTATAAACTTCGGTGGAATAAAATCGGATCCCATCACTCTAGGCCCGTTGGGAACTCCGCAAGGGGCGGTACTGTCACCCCTCTTGTTCAATTTGGCTATGAAAGATCTACCAGGCCTTCTTTCCGAAATCCCCGGCATCAAACACACATTGTATGCGGATGATATCACTGTCTGGTGCAACTCGGGGAGTGACGCCGAGATCGAGGAGCGTCTTCAAGCAGCAGCCGACACGGTGGACCGGTACGCCAGGGAGAGAGGCCTCCAGTGTGCGCCGGAAAAGTCCGAGTTGCTAATCCTGAAGAACCCGAGGACACCCCTAGCGCAGAACATCTCGGTGTTGGTTGGTTTGGTTGGTTTATGGGGTTTAACGTCCCAAAGCGACTAAGGCTATGAGAGACGCCGTAGTGGAGGGCTCCGGAAATTTCGACCACCTGGGGTTCTTTAACGTGCACTGACATCGCACAGTACACGGGCCTCGAATTTCTCCTCCAAAGAAATTCAGCCGCCGCGGCCGGGATCGAACCCGCGTCTTTCGGGCCAGCAGCCGAGCACCATAGCCACTGAGCCACCGCGGCGGCGAACATCTCGGTGTATGAACATCTCGGTGTATATAGAGAACCACCCAGTACAGAAACCCACGGAGATCAAGATCTTAGGGCAGTATATCCCGCTGGGGCGACAGAACACTACCACTATGAAGAGGCTTACAACATCCACCGAGCAAATCCTCCGGATGATACATCGTATCCGAAATAAACACCATGGCAAGAAGGAAAGGGACACCATCCGCTTAGTGCAAGCTTTCGTGATCTCTCGGATAATGTACGGGACGACATTCCTTAACCTCTCCAGGTCGGAAAATGAAAAGTTGGAGGTACTCATCAGGAAAGCCTACAAGATGGCCCTGGGGGTACCGAACTCAACGCCAACGGCAAAGCTCATGGCTCTAGGAGTACATAATACCCTCAAAGAGATGTGGGAAGCAGAATGGCTCTCACAACTGAATACGCTCGCACTCACAAAACCCGGCAGAGAACTGCTAGAAAAACTCCATGTTAATCAGCCCTATACAATTGACCAAAGGGAAGAGGTCCCACGCGATGTGAGAAGACCCATAAACGTGCACCCCATTCCGCGGAATGTGCATCCCGCTTATAACATCGAGAGGAGGAAAGCAAGAGGTGAAGCCCTGCAGAAGAAATGGGACAAGCAAATTAACACCCTTTACGTGGACGCAGCAGGACCAAAGAATGGAGTCATGACTATTGTGGTCTCAACGCCTTCAGGGTCGATGGTGAACTGCGTCTCGGTGAAAACATCTAACCCCACTCACGCAGAGGAGGCAGCTATTGCATTAGCTGTAGTATCTAACCCCAACGCCGTTGTGCTCACTGATTCCCAGAACGCCTGTCGCAACTTCAATAACGGATTAATTCACAAGTCAGGGTTGTCATTGCTGACTAGGCATCCACCCAACCAAGTCTCAGTCATCTGGTTCCCCGGTCACCTGGAACTACCAGGAGGAAACGAAGCCGCCCACAGGCATGCCCGAGCTCTTCTATACCGGGCGTCTCCCCCTGACGACCATGAAGGGTGCCGCGACCTAATAGGTTTAGCAGTGTATGCTGACAATCTTGCGCCATACAGAACAGCCAGAAAGGAGTACCCAACAGCACACAAATCCCTCAACAAGTCAGAAGTTCTTTTTATCTGCATTTCCTGCTTTTTCGACTGTGTTTGAGTCGTCTTCCCCCCACTGTAATGCCTCACGGCGCTGTGGGTACTGTAATAAATAAAAAATAAAAGAGAACACCCTTAGGAGACTACAAACCAACACCTACCCAACACCAGCTAAATTACACCAGTGGTACCCTAAACTATACTCTCCGCAGTGTACACATTGTGACGCGGTAGCTAACCTCTACCATATGGTGGGGGCATGCCAATATAATCCCTTAGTTGACCCCATTCCCAACCCCTCGGAGGAGCAGTGGGAGGCTAGTCTGCTCAGCGATGATCCTGACCGTTAGCACTGGCTGGTGGGGAGGGCCAGCGCAGCAGCAGGAGCCAGTGGACTACCGGACTAGGTGGCCCACCCACATGTTCTGAGAATATTGAAGCGGGTAGACGACGACGACGACCAAGAGCGTGGGAAGAGTAGAAGACGACAACGAAGTTCGGACTGTGTTCTCGGTGCCGCTCGCAGCTGTTCTTTTCTATTTGTAAATATTTGTAATGTAACGGGGGGTTTAGTACGAGGTACTGGGGCGACGGGAATGGCAACGGCAGCAGTCCGGGATCAGGTCGGCGAAAGGCACACAAGCGTAGCGCCAAAGGCAGCCAAAGACTCTCGAGAGCACTGTCACTTCGTCTTCGTCTTTGCAAAACCATCAGACGCATCTTCTTTAGCCTTACAATCGCCCCGGGGACAAGAGGAGCCATCCTGGCGACTTAGGATGATGGCAAGACGGCGGGGTCGTAGTAGGGCTTGAGGCGCTGGACATGAACGGTCTCCCGTCCTCGGCGGCGGAGATCAGGAGACGGCGTGAGGGGTTCCACGACATAATTAACCGGAGAGGTGCGCTCCAGTACACGGTAGGGACCATGGTACTTTGCCAGAAATTTTGAGGAGAGACCGGGAGTGCCTGAAGGGATCCAGAGCCACACAAGTGCTCCAGAAGAATAGTTCGGTGAGGTTTGGTCTTGGTCGATGCGAGAGCGCTGGCGATACTGGGTGTCAGTCGTGAGTGAGCGGGCGATTTGGCGGCAGGCTTCGGCGTGTTGCGCGGCTTGGGAAACAGGCCGATATTCAGATTCATCAGGGTGGTAAGGGAGAATTGTGTCGATAGTAGCAGAGGGTTGGCGGCCGTAAAGTAGGAAGAAAGGAGAGAAGCCGGTGGTGGACTGCGTAGCGGTATTGTACGCATAAGTAACGTACGGAAGAACTAGGTCCCAATTCGTGTGATCAGAAGCGACGTACTTGGAGAGCATGTCTCCGAGGGTTCCATTAAATCGTTCAGTGAGGCCATTGGTCTGCGGATGATAGGCGGTGGTAGTTCGGTGAATCGTGTTGCACTCTTTGAGAAGCGCCTTCACCACCTCAGATAAGAACACGCGGCCTCGGTCACTGAGCAGTTCACGAGGTGCACCGTGACGAAGGATGAATCGGTGCAAAATGAAGGAGGCAACGTCCGTCGCTGTGGCAGCCGGAAGGGCAGCAGTTTCGGCATATCGTGTAAGGTGATCCACCGCTACAATAGCCCAACGGTTGCCGGCTGCAGTGTAGGGAAGCGGACCGTATAAATCAATGCCAACGCGGTCGAATGGGCGTGGAGGGCATGGTAACGGCTGCAGCTCAGCAGCAAAACGATGGGGAGGTGTCTTGCGACGTTGGCAGGGAATGCATGAGCGTACGTACTTCATGATGAAGGTGTACATTCCGCGCCAGTAGTAGCGCAGCCGTATGCGGGTATAGGTCTTGAAAACGCCCGCGTGACCACTTTGGGGGGCAGCATGGAAATATGCGCATATCTCCGAGCGTAAGTGGCGTGGAATAACGAGCAGCCACTTGCGACCTTCGGAGCTGTAGTTACGGCGATAAAGTAGGTTGTCACGAATCGCAAAATGGGCAGCTTGGCGGCGGAGCGCACGTGACGGGGAAGCAGCCGTCGGGTTGGCGAGAAAGTCGAGTAGGGAAGCGATCCACGGATCCATGCGTTGCGCTGAAGGCATGTCGCTGAGACGAAGCAAGGGCAGAGAAGCGCCGGAGGTGGAAAAGGTGGAAAGGCTGGCGATCTCGGCTGGAAGGGGGCAGCGTGACAGTGCATCGGCGTCTTGATGCTTGCGGCCGGTGCGATACACGACGCGGATATCATATTCTTGCAAGCGAAGGGCCCATCTAGCGAGGCGGCCGGAGGGGTCTTTCAGGTTGCAAAACCAACAGAGCGCATGGTGGTCGGTCACAACGTCAAAAGGGCGCCCATAGATGTACGGTCGAAACTTCGCGAGGGCCCATACAATCGCCAAACACTCCTTTTCAGTTACGGAGTAATTGCGTTCTGCTGGTGTGAGTGTGCGGCTAGCATAAGCAACGACGTATTCGTCAAAGCCAGGTTTTCGTTGGGCGAGGACAGCGCCGAGGCCAACACCGCTGGCGTCCGTGTGAACTTCGGTAGGAGCGGCCGAGTCGAAATGGCGCAGAATGGGCGGCGCCGTGAGGAGACGGCGCAAGGTGTTGTATGCGTCGTCGCACGCTGGAGACCACAGTGATAGATCCGCACTTCCAGACAGCAGTTGAGTCAAAGGCGCAGCAATGGACGCAAAGTTGCGAATAAATCGGCGGAAATACGAGCACAAACCCAGGAAGCTGCGCAGGTCTTTGATGGAGGTGGGTTTGGGAAAGTCAACCACAGCACGAAGTTTCGTTGGGTCGGGACTGACACCCTGCTTAGAGACAACATGACCTAAGATGGTTAATTGACGGGCGGCAAAACGGCATTTTTTTAAGTTCAGCTGCAGGCCGGCGTCAGAGAGGCAGGTCAAGACGTGCTTCAAACGGGAGAGGTGGGTGTCAAAGTCCGGGGAAAAGACCACAATGTCGTCGAGGTAGCAAAGGCATGTCTTCCACTTAAGTCCGCGCAAAATGGTGTCCATCATCCTCTCAAAAGTCGCGGGGGCGTTACAAAGCCCGAAGGGCATCACCGTAAATTCATACAAGCCATCCGGTGTCACAAAGGCGGTTTTGGGGCGATCGGCTTCTTTCATAGGAACTTGCCAGTACCCGGAACGCAAATCGAGGGAGGAAAAGAGTTCGGCCCCTTGCAAACAGTCCAGAGCGTCGTCTATGCGCGGGAGGGGATAGACATCTTTGCGCGTAATCTTATTAAGGCGGCGGTAATCTACACAGAAGCGGATGGAGCCATCCTTCTTTTTGACGAGTACCACAGGCGACGCCCATGGGCTGCTTGAGGGCTGAATGACGCCGCTCTGGAGCATCTTGTCGACTTGGTCTTCAATAACTTGGCGCTCGGCGACAGACACACGATAGGGACGTTGTCGCAGCGGTGCGTGGTCACCTGTGTCGATGGCATGGGTGACAGTGGAAGTTTGGCCCAAGGAACTTTGATGTGAGTCAAATGAGGAGCGAAACTGATCAAGTAAAGTGAGAAGCTGTGCCCTTTGCGGCGCTGGAAGGTTGTCGTCGATGGAGCGAAGGAATGCTTCGGTTGAGGAGGGATCGGGCGCAGCAGTAGGTGGGCTGAGTGCGGCTATGGAGAGGTGCGGCGCGTCGTCCGCCTCTTCGCGGATGAGCAGAGACGCGAATGGCTGTACAGTGCCGAGACATTCACCTAGGCGCAAGGCGTTGGGGAACGAGAATGGGTTAGACACGAACAGTACGGAGAGGCCAGCGGATATAGTCAGTACGGCGTATGGCAGAGGCAGGCACTTGCGGTGCAGAAAGATAGAGGACGGAGTGAAGAGGACAGTGTCGTCGCGAAGAGGGCCGCAAGAAAGGGGTACGAGGACAGAAGAGCAGGGAGGCAGGTCAATGTCTTCGGCAACGAGGGCCTTAACACAGGCACCAGAAGGGGGGGCAGTGTCCAAGACAGCTTCGGGCAGGTGAGAGAACTCGATTTCAGCTCGAGCACAATCGATGATAGCAGCATGGCGCGATAGGAAATCCCAGCCCAGGATAACAGCATGAGAACAGCAGGGCAATACGACGAATTCGACGGCATAGATGGTCCCCTGGATGACAACGCGAGCGGTACACGCTGCTGACGGCTGGATGTTCTGAGCGCTGGCAGTGCGCAGTGAGAGTCCAGCAATTGGCGTCCTTACTTTTCTTAAAGAACTACACAGCTTTGCGTCCATGACGGAAACCGCAGCACCAGTGTCGACAAGCGCCATGACAGAAACGCCGTCGACGGAAATTTCAATGAGGTTAGCGGCTGACGGATGAGGCCTTTCGAAGTTCGTTGTGGACGCAGTTCTCGCCTCAGGAACTGCGGCGCCTAGTTTTCCTCCTGGTTAGCGGTGGGGCGACGTCGCATAGGCGAGATAGACCGGCGTCGTGGAGAAGAGGGCCGGCGGCTGGAGAGGGTAGAACGGTCCGGCGAGAAAGTACGACTTTGCGGCGGCGCAGCTGGCACAGAGCACTGACTCGGTGGAGGCCAGTACCCAGGAGCTTGGGGAGCAATTTCCGCGTCCGGGAGACGACGGCGGCAATGCCGAGATACATGACCTGGGACACCACAAAAGAAGCAAATCGGCCGATTGTCTGTTGTGCGCCAATAATCGCTGACCCTTGGAGTAGGTCGACGGTAAGCCACTGGCCCTCGCAAATGCGCCGGAGGCGCATTATAGATTTGCGGCTGCGGTCTTGCGACGACATCGGCATACGTCACTGGAGCCGCGACAGGAGGCGGTCTTGCGACGGCTTCGGCATATGTGAGCGGAGCCGCCACAGGTTGTGGTCTGGCGACAACGTCAGCGTATGTCAGCGGAACCGTGACAGGTGGTGACGGATGGGCCGGTGGAAGAGCCTCAGCAATTTGTTCTTGAATTGTATGTCGGAGGGCTGGAGCCAGATATGATGGTCGGTCGTGAGCGCTCGGCAGAAAGGAAAGTTGACGTGCCACTTCTTCCCGCACGAAGTCTTTAATCTGCTGTAGCAGCGATGGGTCAGGAGCAGGCGTGAGCCCGGCAAGCGACTCAACCTGCTGTGGCCGCTGGCGTGTCAGCATCCTCTGCTTGCGCAACTGCTCAAAGCTTTGACACAGCGTGACAACTTCAGCAACGGTACGCAAGTCGCGCGCTAGAAGCATCTGAAAAGCGTCGTCATCGATGCCTTTCAAGATGTGTTGGATCTTGTCGGCTTCCGACATACGAGCGTTGACCCGCTTGCACAAGTCGACGACATCCTCAATGTAGCTAGTGAAGCTTTCACTAGCCTGCTGAGATCGTTCGCGCAATCGCTGTTCGGCTCGGAGTTGCCTGACAGCCGGCCGACCAAATACTTCGGAAAATTTAGTCTTAAAGGTGGACCAGGTTTGAATATCTGCCTCATGGTTGCGATACCAGAGGTTAGCCACACCGGCGAGGTAAAAGATGACGTTGTTTAGCTTCGTCACATCGTCCCATTTGTTGTATACGCTCACCCGCTCGTACGATGTGAGCCAATCTTCAACATCGTTCTCGTCGGTGCCGCTGAAAATGGTCGGGTCCCGTTGACGAAGGGAGCCGGCACAGATGACAGCCTGGCCCACTTGTACGGCCTGGTGTTGGACGTCCTCAGGCATCTTGCGCGTCGGGAGAGCACGACTACGGAGCTCCAGGGCCGATGTTTTTACCCCGGCACTTCCACCAAATGTAACGGGGGGTTTAGTACGAGGTACTGGGGCGACGGGAATGGCAACGGCAGCAGTCCGGGATCAGGTCGGCGAAAGGCACACAAGCGTAGCGCCAAAGGCAGCCAAAGACTCTCGAGAGCACTGTCACTTCGTCTTCGTCTTTGCAAAACCATCAGACGCATCTTCTTTAGCCTTACAGTAAATATATTCTTTCCCGCAACATATTTGGTGGAGGTGCGGCTTCCCCCTACGTCTACCGACGACGGAGCTCAGCAGCGGCCGCCAGTTGCCTTCACTCATCATGACCCAAGACGCCTCCCAGCAAACCTCAGCCCCGGCCATGACATCACTCGTTCTTTCTCCCCCTCGTCACCCTAGGACATTTTCTGGTACCGACAACACTGACGTCGACGACTGGATCAACATGTACGAGCGAGTGAGTACCTACAACCGCTGGGATCCGACCCTTATGCTCGCAAATGTAATATTCTATCTAAAAGACACCGCCCGGGTCTGGTATCAGACCCACGAAGACCATCTAACCAGCTGGGACGTGTGCAAAGAGAAACTCCGCGAATTGTTTGGACGGCCGCTCGGCCGAACACTTGCCGCTAAGAAGGACCTCGCCTCCCCAGCTCAAACATCTACGGAGTCCTATGTGTCGTACATTCAAGATGTGCTGGCCCTCTGTCACAAAGTTGACGCCAATATGCCCGAGTCTGACAAAGTCGGCCACGTGTTGAAGGGAATCGCCGACGATGCCTTCAACTTGCTCGTATACAAGAACTGCACTACAGTCGACGGAATTATTAAGGAATGTCGACGCTTCGAGGAAGCCAAAAGCAGGCGTATTAGCCAGCCGTACACACGCCTCCCCAATACGGCTGCGACTTCTTCATGTGAAGACCGGCGACACGGGGAAACTCCAGCGCCCCAGAAAATGTGACCCGGATCATCCGGCGCGAGCTCGAAGCTATGTCCCGTACCCCCCTGCATCTGCATGATGGCGACACCCGCTTGCCTACCATCTCTCTGGTACAAGCTGTCGTCCGTCAAGAGCTTGCAAACCTTGGTTTCCAGCCCGTCAGCCCTGTACGGTCTTCACCACCACCCGAAATCACTGCGATTGCTCCTGGACGATCTTCGTACTTCACTCCACGTCGCCGAAACCCTAACGACTGGCGGACCACCGACGACAGGCCCATTTGTTTCCATTGCCACCGCATTGGCCACATCTCCCGCCACTGTCGAAATTATTGGTCTCGTCGCAGCACATACCGTCCTCTCAGCTCCCACCGCGACGACGAACAGCCCAGCCACTACACGCCCCCTCCAGCCCAGCACAGTGCTACAGTCGACGGCCAGATTCCCCGCTCCAGCCGCTCCCCGTCCCCCCTGCGTCGACAGTCTCGTTCGCCCCAACGCCGTCGCTCCTCTCCTGGCCCTTACGGACGGAAAACTAGACGCTGCAGTGTCTGGAGGTGATGCTGCAGTACAGCCGCAGTCCCAAAATCCTCGATTAGCCCTTCGCGCACACCATAATTTGCTCCCCATTCATGTCGATGGAGTGCCTGTGAGAGCCCTGATCGATACAGGCGCGCACGTATCCGTCATGAGTTCAGCCCTACGACGCCGCCTCCGAAAACTACTGACCCCTGCACCCAAAGCCGTTCTCCGCGTTGCCGACGGCGGAACGCCTCATGTTGTTGGACTATGCACAGCCCGTGTGACCATATCCGGCCGCCATACATCCGTTCTGTTCTCTGTTCTGGACCAGTGCCCTCATGAAGTCATTCTTGGCCTCGACTTCCTGTCTGAGCATTCAGCCCTCATTGACGGCGCCACTAATGTTGTTCAGCTTGACCTTCCTCTTTCTGCTGAGTCGCCGTCCCGAGTTATACACCGTCTTTGTGCTGTCGACTTTGTCCGTGTACCGCCTCAAGCCGCAACTTACATTTCTTTCTCATCTGTTCCCCCTGTACCTGATGGTCACTACGTAGTCACTCCGGAACTCGACGTCGCCCTGACGCGCAGCCTTGCGCTTCCACACATTGTATTTACGATGTCGGCCAACCGAGCGTACCTTCCGGTCCTGAACTTTGGTTCATCCATTCAACCGCTCCCGCAAGGCATCTCACTCGCCACGCTGTGCCCTGCTGCCGAATGTGTGATATCAGTGGTGGACAGCTGCTTACCTTCCACTCAGCAATGCCGGTTGCCTGTGGCCCCATCAACAGCGAACCCAACGGACGACTACGCCGACTTGATCGCTTCTGACCTACCGCCGATGCAAGCTCGCGATCTTAGGTGCCTCTTATCATCTTTCCGCGACATCTTCGACTTTGATAGCCGTGTTTTGGCTCGGACCTCTGTGGTGACGCATCACATAAACACCGGTGATTTCGCTCCTCTCCGCAGACGTCCGTACCGAGTGTCCAGCGCCGAACGCACCGTCATAAATCAAGAGGTGGACAAGATGCTCGCAAAAGACATCATCGAGCCCTCGTCAAGTCCTTCGGCTTTACCAGTCGTCCTGGTGAAAAAGAAGGACGGCAGCTGGCGCTTCTGCGTTGATTATCGGCACCTCAACCGCATCACAAAAAAAGACGTATATCCACTCCCAAGGATCGATGATGCCTTGGATTGCCTCCACGGCGCCAAATATTTCTCTTCAATTGATCTTTGATCGGGGTACTGGCAAATTGCCGTTGATGTAAAGGACCGCGAGAAGACCTCCTTCGTGACACCTGATGGCTTATACCAGTTTAAAGTCATGCCGTTCGGCCTCTGTAACGCCCCGGCTACCTTCGAACGAATGATGGACTACCTTCTTCGTGGGTTTAAATGGTCCACCTGCCTCTGTTACCTAGACGATGTTGTGGTTTTCTCGCCTACTTTTGCCACGCACCTCGAGCGCCTCTCCAATATTCTGACAGCGTTTCGTAACGCCGGACTTCAGCTGAACTCATCGAAATGCAAGTTCGGTAGTCGCCAACTCACTATTCTCGGACACCTCGTTGACGCTTCTGGTGTACGCCCAGATCCCATCAAAATTCAAGCTGTGAAGGACTTTCCTCTTCCAAGGTCATCGAAAGATGTGCGCCGCTTTGTCGGCTTGTGCTCGTATTTTCGCCGTTTTATCAAAGATTTCGCCGGCATCGCTCGTACCCTCACCGATCTTCTGAAGAACGACACCCCCTTTACCTGGGGCCCTGCTCAAGAGAACTCATTTTCATCCCTCGTCCATTTGCTGACCACTCCGCCCAGCTTTGCACATTTTGACTCGTCGTCTCCCACAGAGGTTCGCACCGACGCCTCCGGATATGGCATCGGCGCCGTCCTAGCCCAACGTCAACAGGGTCAAGATCGAGTCATCGCTTATGCTAGCCGCCTACTTTCAGCCGCAGAGCAAAATTACGCCATTACTGAGCGCGAGTGTCTTGCCCTTGTCTGGGCAGTAGCTAAATTCAGACCCTAACTGTTCGGCCGTTCATTCGCTGTTGTCACTGATCACCACGCTCTCTGTTGGCTGTCTTCACTTAAAGATCCCACCGGTCGCCTTGGTCGCTGGGCATTGCGCCTCCAAGAATACTCACACTCCGTCGTGTACAAGTCAGGGCGCCATCACCAGGACGCTGACTGTTTATCCCGATACCCTGTGGAACCACCTGACCTAGAGGATGCTGAGATCCTGCCCTGCCTCTTAGCTATCTCTGATCTTGCCGATATTGCCAACGAACAGCGCCACGACTCATCTTTACGATCTATCTTTAATGGCATCCGTTCTGCAAACCGATCTCCGTCTCTGAACCTTTATGTGCTCCAGAACGGCATTTTGTATCGCCGAAACCTACGCTCCGATGGCCCTCCGCTCCTGCTCGTGATACCCAAACGTCTACGCTCTTCTGTCCTTGAAGAACTGCACGATCTGCCGACAGCCGGTCACCTTGGCGTGTCCCGCACGTACGCTCGGGTGCGGCATCGCTTCTTTTGGCCTCGTCTCTATCGTTCCGTCAAACGTTACGTGGCCGCTTGCGACCTGTGTCAACGTCGGAAAAGGCCCTCCACATTGCCTGCCGGTCTTCTGCAACCCATCGACATCCCTCCGGAACCTTTTCACCGTGTTGGCCTCGACCTTCTTGGCCCTTTTCCGACGTCCCTCTCCGGCAACAAGTGGATCGCTGACGCAACTGATTATACGACTCGGTACGCCATCACGCGTGCTTTGCCGTCCAGCTGCGCTACCGATGTTGCCGATTTTCTTCTGCAAGACGTCATCCTTCACCACGGCGCCCCTCGTCAACTGCTCACCGACCGCGGTCGTTATTTTCTATCCAGAGTAGTTCACGACATTCTTCGTTCGTGTGACACGCAGCACCAGCTCGCGACAGCTTACCACCCACAAACCAATGGGCTTACGGAAAGGTTCAACCGCACGCTCACCGACATGTTAGCCATGTACGTATGGCCAGACCACCGAGATTGGGACGCAGCCTTGCCTTATGTGACATTTGCATATAACTCTTCCCTTCATGACAGAACAGGCTATTCTCCTTTCTACCTTTTGTTTGGTAGGCATCCCACCTTGCCTTTGGACACACTCATGCCGCCTTCTTCAGCCCCCACCACTGCTTACGCTCGGGACGCCATCTCCCAGGCCACGCTGGCGTTCCAAATAGCACGTAGCAGGCTCCAAGCCTCTCAAGTTTCCCAGAAGTCAGCCTACGACCGCCGTCACCAGGCCGTAGAATTTACCCCAGGATCACTCGTCCTTCTCTGGACGCCCTCTCGCAGCGTCGGTCTCTCCGAGAAGCTCCTTTCGCACTAACATGGCCCTTACCGTGTCGTGCGCCGTGTTACCGACGTCAACTATGAAATTGCTCCCCTTGAAACCTCGCCATCGTCCTCTGGCGCACCACCGACATCGTCCACGTCTGTCGCCTTAAACCTTATCACAACGCTCATACGTCGCCGCCCTAACGCCGAGACGGCGTTTCAGCAGCCGGGGGTCCGAAGCGGGTAGACGACGACCAAGAGCGTGGGAAGAGTAGAAGACGACAACGAAGTTCGGACTGTGTTCTCGGTGCCGCTCGCAGCTGTTCTTTTCTATTTGTAAATATTTGTAACTATATTCTTTCCCGCAACAATATTGAAGAAATAAAGATGTTTGTAATCAATCAATTCCGTCAGCTTAATAACGTACTAAGTCAACTGTCCACAAAGCATCCTAATTCACAAATCTTCCACTTGAGCGCTTTTAATTTTCCAAATACTGACTGGCATAACCAGGCCACACCAATAGCTAACAATGGAGAATCAAGGGAATTCTGAGAATTTTGCGACAACCTCAATCTTACTCAGGTAATACTTGAACCTACCCGCGTAACATAGAACTGTGCAAATATTTTAGATCTCTTATTAACCAACCACCCGGACAACGTACAGCCCGTTACATACCTGCCTGAAAAAAGCGATTACATATTGGCGCTAACCTTGTCCTTACGCCAAACCGGCACCAGAAATGCCATAAAACCTTCCGTCTTTATCACAAAGGGAATTATAACGCCATAAATAATGAACTTAATGCGTTCTTTCAAGTCTTCTTGCCGCGTTTTCATTCCCGCAGTGTTCAAGAAAATTGGTTACTGTTCAGAGACAAACTAGAAAGCTAACCAATAGATTCATCCCCCAAATTAGTTTTCGCTCTAATTCACAAAAGCCATGGTTTACTAAAATATGAAACGTTTGGAGAACAAAGAGAAGCGCCTTTACCGTTCAGCCATGTCTGAGGGGACGCATAGCGCATGGGTAAAATATCACGAAGCTAAAAAATCATATGAGTGTGCTGCTGTGTTTGACTCTGCCTTTTCATCCGTATTTACGAAAGAAACTGAAATATCTTTTTCAGCACCATCCTCGATGATAAATGATGCTATGCCACCAGTTTTCCTCAGGTCAATTGACATTTCGTCCCTAAGTGAAAACATGAAACTTTCATATTCATCCGGTATTGACAATATTTGTGCGCAATTTTTATGCTTACTTTTTTCATTCACTGTTAACCGGTCAACTAACACACGATTGGAAAATGGATAAGATCGTTCGTCTTCAAACCGGGTAAAAAAAATTCGCCGCTTAACTACCGTCCCATTTCCCTTACCAGTGTGGCCTGCAAACTCATGGAACACGTCATCGACTCCAATGTCGTGAGCTTGCTCGACTGTCAACTTTTCTCATCCTGCGCAACATAGTTTTCGGAAAGGTTTGTGAAGCGGAACACAGCTGGCCATTTTTATTCATGATTTGCACGCTAATCTTGACTACCCTACAGACCGATGCCATTTTTCTAGACTGCCAAAACTGGGGTTTGACAAGGTTCCCCAAAAACGCTTACTACTGAAACATTCATATTTGAACCTGCCTCTAATATGTTTAAATGGGTAGAATTCTTGACTAACCGCTCACAGTGAGTCACCGTTAACAGCTACAACTCTTGCCCTATTCCAGTAATGTCAGGTATCCCGCAAGAGTCTGTCTTCAGTCCGTTTCTGTTTTTAATTTATATTAACGATTTACCAACGAATGTATGTAGTAATGTTCGGATGTTCGCAGATGATTGTGTAATTTGTCGCCAAGTTAATAACGCCTCTGACCAAAAATCTCTTCAAGACGACCTTAACCGCATTAAGGAATGGCGTGCTAATTGGTTAATGGAACTTAACCCTCATAAATGTAAAATCTTGTCCTTCACGCGTCGCCGCAACCCACTTCATTTCCCATACGCGATAGGTTTTATCATACAAGCATTTGGGCATTACCTTGCGTAGCTATTTGTCCTGGAGCACAAACGTTAGGAGCATAATTTCATCTGCTAATAAAACACTTGGATTTTTAAGAAGCCATCTCCGCCAAGCCCCTAAACATGTAAAGTTATTAGCATACAAACACCTTGCAGACCAAAATTAGAATATGCCTCACCCATTTGGGACCCGCACCAAGCTTACCTTATAAATGTACTCGAATCAGTCCAAAACAGAGCAGCCAGATTCATCCATTCATCGTATTCTTACGACATCAGTGTACCAGCGTTGAAAGCTGAATCCAACTTATTGACCTCATCACTCCATCGCCGCATTGCCAACCTTTGCGTGTTCCATAAATTTTTCCATAGTTCGCTAGGCCACGCACCCTACATCGTCCCTCCAGCCCGCATATCTCATCGCATTCGTCGTCCTTTTCAAGTTTCCGGACCTCGTGCCCGTACTACCACCTTTGCCGCATCATTTTTTCCCGTACTGCAGCAGACTGGAACGACCTACCCAACGACATCACAGCCATCATGTGCTCATCCAACCTTGCCAATAATGTTACCAGTCATGTTTCGTTGTGTTAACACTTCCTCACCAAAATATATGTACTCACCCCTTATGTATTACCCATTCGTGGGAATTTAAGGTAATAAAATGAAATGAAACAACACAACCCTGCTTTGGAAAACATCCTCAAGCAGGGTAAATGTTTGGGGAAGATAGTGGAAAATGTTCCGGGAAGAATGGCGCAGCAGGAAAATAAATAGAATAAAGAAAGAAAACTCTGTCGCACCAAGCCTCCCAGAGTACGAGGGGGTACCCAAAAGAAACCGGACTAACTTTTTGAATCGACACAGCTACTGTGGTACCGCGTTTTGCCGCTAGGAGCGCATAGACCGAACATTTCAGAGTCAGTAAGCCGAGTGCCGTCGCTGAAGGAGGTCAGACTAGTTTAGGCAGAGTTTTACAGTGACGACTGTTTTGTGTGAGTGTCGTTTTTGCAATGGCTGATGTTCGTGAACAGCATGCGCCGGTGAAATTGTGATTTTTTCTCGGAAACAGTGGAACGGAAACTCTTGAAATATTCAGAAAGACGTTCAAGGACGATGCTATGGGGACAACTAAAGTGTTCCTGAATTAAATCCTGAACAAAGCAACAGTCATGCCAATGGAAAACTTCAAATTCATCTCGCCTCAAGAAAGCTCGTCAGGTGAAACCAAACCTCGAAACAATGCTGGTTTGTTTTTCGAAGTGAGAGGAGTCGTCCATTCAGAATTTGTTCCGCAGGGTCAGACAGTTAACCAGGTTTTCTGCTTGGATGTTTTTAAAAGATTGGGCAACAGTGTTCGGTGGAAGCGGCCTGATTTGTGGCAGACGGGTGACTGGTTTTTTCACCATGGCAATGCCCCTGCTCACACAGCCCTGTCTCTACGACACATTCGGACCAAAAATGGCATGACCTCTGTTCCTCA
>NW_028317656.1:25000-45416 GCF_055824585.1 Amblyomma mixtum
GCAGTAAAAGCAAAAACGAAATTGATTCGAGCGGTTTTAACCACAAAAGTCAGTGTAACCACGAAAAAAGTGGGACATATGAGTCGCTAACGATGGATTTGCATCATCCTGATCCTCCGCCCTGTCGGCATGTATTTCTTTACCACGTAAGTCGTCCAGGAGTCTAAACACCAGCTCAACTACTTCCTGCATGGACAGACTTCCGCACATGAATGAAACTCCAATCCACCGATGAGCGGCAAAAGAGCTTTAGACTGGATACGCTTCCCGAAATATATGGATGAGGAATGCTGAATTTGACTGTGCAAAATTTTTCTTGCAAACAGTACACACAGGACAAACGAAAATGATGTATAAAGCACATTTAAGAACTAGTCAGTAAAAAGAAAACTTTTGAAACTTGTCGTTCATAGTCAACCAGCTGGACAGAGTGCCAAAATCTGCTGAAAACAGCATGCACCGCGCGCAAGTAGAACAGTTTACTTGAGACACATGCCTGTGTGGTAAGTGCGCCGCTCAATACAACATTTTTATTAAAACAGCTTCCTCGGACATCCAGGAGGTTGCAGTGGAAATTTAAGCGAAATTAATTCATTGGTTTTCAGCTCAAAAATCAAAACATTACTATGAAAAAAGTGGGACGTATGAGTCCCGCTGTCCCACAAAGGGTAGCGCATTCAAACTGTTCAGGAGACCAAGCCGCTGGAATAGTTGGTGATGCAAGTTGTGAAGAACTCAGCGCAAAAATCAGACGAAGGACAGAACAGAGGACACATAACACATTCACGAGACAGGACACATCCACAAGCGCTCGTGAATGTCATGTGTCCTCTCTAGTGTCCCTCGTCCCTTTTTGGCGTTCCCACTGATATTAGTCAAAATTTCAGCACCACTGCTGACAACCTCATGCTCTCCTCGAATTACGATGACCTTCATCGGGAACGCCTCGTCGCTTAGCACCGCCAAGAAACAATCGCAAGCTTGCCCGATGCCATTGACCTCGATAACTGAACACTTCAGAACGAGCTCGGGCGCCTTTTTCCGCGACACCATCTTTTGCGTGTGGGGCCTTTCGGCAGCGGGACCCTCCAGACTTCAGAAGATACCTGATCTCTAGCACCCGACATTCGCGAAGTTATCTTTGAGTACGTCGCTGAAGTACTTCGACGAGGCTCCGCTCACTGCTGCTCTCACTTGTGCCGAAGCTGTACCACCAACACAATCTTTGCTTTAATACTGGACTTTGCAAATCTGAAGCCATGATAAGGCCCCACCACATGCAAGGATTTGTCCAATGGCCCGCCCCTACGTGAATTTTTTAGCGCGGTGCTCCTTTTAACATGAACCCTTCGCACACCCATCACAACCGGCCTATTTGCTTCGAATGTCACTATGCTGGACATGTCGCACGTTTCCGCCACCATAGAATGCACCCACACGCCTCTCACCAACAAAAGGTCGTCGATGGGCCGCTGCTTTTCCCACCACCCTTGCGCCTCTCGACCCGTCCGATTTAATTCACCCGTTCTCGCTAGATCGCCCCTCTAACTCTCTATATCATAGCCCACCGACGCCGATGTTCTGCTGCCCTACCTCTACACCGCGACAAAACCACTTGATGCAGTTACGAGTGTAAGAACTGAGCTTTGTCGAACTCTGTTTTGTCTCGAAGTCTTACCTCGTCCCTCAAAACTGCAATCGAACTTTACGTCAAAAAAATGTCCCTACCCTTCCACTTACGCATACTGGATCTTCCGGTTACTTCACTGATGCTGGACGGCCGTTTCCCCACTAGTCCGGCCATTGAATGACTGAAGTAGTACAGAACATTGATCAGCTCGTCACCTGAAGAGCCAGGAGGTTTTATTCGAGTCTATTCTAGGTGTCTGCTCTGAATTATTTTCGGATGGGGAGCCTTATCTCAGCCTCACGCCGTCAGCAATTAAGCCTATGCATGTGTCGCTGAGCAAGGCACCGACGAAAAGAAATGTTTCCGTGGAAGCCAGATATGTTGCACAAGCTCCATCTTCTATCGGTCTGCTTTCCCACGTCTTCGGTCCTCTTCCCACTTTTTTTTCTTTAATTTACGAAGAGATATTATTCTGCCTTTGTCCGTCCTTGATAATACTATGGTTGGCCCAACAGAAAGATCGAAAAGGTATCCGTGCCAGTACCACTAAATTTAAAAGCGTCATTCTAATTCAGACTACAGAAAATACCATAGATAAAAAGATTTTTCGGCTATAAAAAAGGCTAAAGAAACTGACCTAGTCCAAGGTTGTTAAATGGAAAGGTTGTGAAATGCCAGTTATTGTAAGGTGAGAGCAATAAATCATTAAATAACATCAGTATTAAGCCACCATAGCAAGAACTACAGTCAGGATGACGAGAGGCCCGAACTTCGAGATGTCTACTATTAGTGGCTGGGTGAGGATTTCTAGAGGGATGCAGGCATAATTATGGGAGAGAATCTTGACTGCACTCGCTCAATTGAGACCGCAGCCATTGTACGGGGTTTATTGCCAGAGAAAAGTAAATAATAAATATTTTCATGCGGATTTGGCTTAGGTATTTACAATGAACAACTTCAATATGGACCATCAGAGTAATGAGGGGTCGAGTCACACATGTAAACAGCAATGACTCTTTATTGCCACAGACTTTACGCCATCTTGAAACGGCAGTAGATGGCCAACCAATCCATTCTGTTCACATCCTTTCAGTTAAACCTTGGTCCCTCACTTTGTCGCTCAATAACGTCAGCCCCCATTATACCTTGCCAGCATCATCGCTTGTGAGTGCCTTTATCTCAGCTATGGAGAACACCTTCCTCTGGATGAGCTTTACGCATCTTGCTAACTCGAGCAGTCCTCGCTAGACAATACTTCAAATGTGGCTTGCCGCACCAACAATCGTACGTATGCAATGTTTCATCCATGTCCCTACTGTGTCATTCAAAGAGCGTCGTAGGACCAAACGACAACATACTGTGTCCACGTGTAATTCATGCTCCCAGAAGCCGCTGGGCTTCAGTGGTCATTTTAGTAGAGAATAAAGACTGCTCTCTTGAGTTCCTCGCAGATTACCACCGCCTGGACTCTGTCCCACAAAAGGACCTCTACCTTCACCCATGCATAGACGACGTGCTAGAGTGTCTTCAATGAGCCGAAGTAAGTTTCCTCATGTCTTAGATTTAACGTCTGGCTACTGGAAAGCTTCTATAGTAGAATATCATCGGCTCAAAACAGCTTTCGTCACTCTTGATCGACTCTAGTTCATAGTTGTGCCGTTCTGCCAGTGTAACTCACCTGTCAGCTTTGAACTCAATCCGGACACTATACTTCGTATTTAGAACTGGAAGACATCCCTGCTACATCATTACGTTTACCTCCCCACTGCTACTGACCTTATCCACCTTCAGGCGGGCCACAGCCACACACGCGTGCGGCACTCCCTCAAAAAGTTCTTCCTCCGCCCATCAGCTAATCATTTAATCATTTTAGGCCATTCTGTGTCGAAAAATTGTCTTTTTTTGACCGGGCTAAACTATGCTGTTACTGCGTCTCCAAACCGACCTGTATAGGGCAACTAGGCAGCTTTGCCCCTCTGCTTGTATTTTCACTCTTTAGTCCGCGACTTCGGTAGCATCACTGGCCCAGTAATGCAACTTATCGGTAGCAGCAACCACATCTCTGCCTGGTTCGCCAGATTGCAGAGCCAGCATTTACAAAACTGGGCCCGGATCACATCTTTCCCATATGACGCCCATTTAAAAGACTCAGCTTATTGAAGTTCACACAGATGAAAGAGACGCCTGCCTCGGCTCTGCCCTGGCCAGTTGCAAACCGAAGTTTAAAAACTCATCGCTTGTGCAAATATGACCATAATCAAGACCGAAAACTAAACATTTTGACGGATCTGCCTGTCTCCAATTAAAATCTAATTTGAAAACCCACCATTTCAGAGCGGGCTTGGCCCTTCAGGGGTGACTAGGGGCAGTACGATAGCTACTGCCCTAGTCACCCCTGCTGCAGTACGCCCTTTGCCGACTACCTTCCCTAAAAAAATCAACGACGCGGCCGCTGGTCGCTCCGCCTTTATGAATATTATCTGCTTGGTTTAACGGTCTAGGAGTTAGTGGTCTGCCACAGTCGCTTTGTACTGCGCGCTGGTGTCGCCCAACGTTGACTTCCCGCCTGCCTCTATCTTTTCTTCCATGTCTCTCCACAGCAAGCCTTCAGAATTGATGCAAAGCCCACGGCTGGTATCAACTGATTTCTCCAGCCCAGCGCACTCATTGCCCTCTCGCACCGATTGCCGTCAAGCACAGCACGGCGGCGCTCACGTACGCGCTTGGGTAGCATCGGCGCCAGTACGCCTCTCCGACAGGAGCTTGACCGAGTATTACCCTTCCAGATTTATTGCAACACGCCTTCGTTACGTTAGCTTTTTCGGTAATACTATCGTTCCCTTGGCAGGAAGCAGCTGCATCTTCAGCGTACGACAACACTTCCACATCACATGACTTGCTTAAAAAGAGAGATTTGTTACGCAGAAGAGATAGACAAAAGGGTTTACATAAATCGCAAAGAGCAATTAACGGTGACAATGAGCACCATTGTTACACGAAATATATATGCCACCAGTAAGGGTTTTCTTTACAATATACATGCAGGTATAATTAGTGTACACAATCTTCAGACCATTCAGAATTACGGAACCAACATCTAGGAATTTTATAATTGTGAAAGGGATGTCATAAATGAAACATGATCAAATGCCTTTTCCAGGTCAAGCTACAGCAATGCCATACGGCCCGAGAAGGCATCCAACATTCTGGTACACTTTTGCAATGTGAGCGTTGGTGAATTTTGTGCGACTGTTTATTCTACAAGCCTGACGATCGCCTACAAGGCTCCTTAATTTTAAGCACCATGCCTAGAAACATGCTCAATGTGATTTCCATCTTCGTCCTCTGCTCAACGAATTTAATTTTGTGCGAAAAGCCCGAAATGATAGAACATAGTTTTACTGAATGAAGGGACACTATTTTTTATTTGGACGTCCCTGAACGAAATTAAAGAAAGACTTGTTATTTTCGACCTGAGCAAAAAAGAGGGGTTCTGCTTGCTATGATTATGGTTCTGAACCCGCAGAGCTTGTGGAATACCAGAATGGCAGCCACGAATGCCGACGCAGATGTTAATCAACGCCTGAAGGTTTCATTTAGTGTGTCACATACACACAGGTGGCTTACAGAGCTGTCTGAACCTATCATGTGGCAGAGCCTGCTTGATCACTTGGCAGGGCTAAAGAAGTTTTAGTGTCGACATGTCAATGCAGTAAGGTTTGTGCACTCTTTCATTTCCTGGTTATTCTATTATGTAGTTTCCTGTCAAGCAATAAAGAAACAAATGCGCCGATGGTATAGGCATCTAATGTAGAGACTGGCGATGTGGATGTGTTAGCGCCACCACGGATTTGAATCCAGCTCGCAACCAATTTTATTGTTTTGCTTCACACCGCGACACGGTGTCCTTATGACAGCGGACGGCGGGAATTAGCGCCAGCGAAGCTATGCGATCATATAAGAATTCTGCTCTTTTTGTTTCAACACAGTTTTCACGAAGCATAGTAGAACGGTCTATCTTACAATAAAAAAAACAGCTCCCTCGAAATCTATATTCGAAGATCTGCAATACGCTTGTTTGTGTTACTCTTCCGTCTTTCGTCTTTTTCCCGTTCTTGTTGCGCTGTGAACAAAATCGTGAATACGTACCAACTATCCCAAATTTCTGCCTTGCTGATCTGCAATACGCCTGGACGCTGCCTGTCTACAGAAAACTGGTGAACAACCGCCCAGGTTCTGCAGATTCTTCTCGGCACACATGTCTGCCAGGGCAGGTAGAATTATGTGTGCCTACCTTGGCTGCGGGATGAGCAACGAGGGTTGCTAATCTGCAGTTGCTCATCCCGCAGTCAAGGTAGACACACATAATTCTACCTGCCCTGGCACACATGTGTGCCGAGAAGAATCTGCAGAACCTGGGCGGAGATTAGTAACTCTCGTTGCTCACCCCGCAGCCAACGTAGGGCATATCTTTGACTACCATAACATAGGCAACACCTTCCTCGAAACACTTCCACAGAACAGAAGTAAGCCCAGCACTTTCAGTCCGTAAGTGCTATCCGAACACTGCGCCCCATCCTGTATGACTGCGCACATATCGCTGGCTCAGTTCACTTGCTGGTAGTAGGATCTCTGAATGCTCTGCATTGCGCGAGGGGCTGCGCTCAGAATCCCTGGCAAGGAGAGTTGGTACTCCATTCAGGAGACTAGGTGGGCCTGGAGTTTGCAAATAACTTCCTCACGCCAACTCCTGGCCAATGGACATTAAAACTCCTCTGTACGTACTGCGGACGTTTAGGACGTCCGCAGGATGTCAGAGGGAGTTTCAGTGCCGTTTGGGTGTGGGCAACAGCGTTCGCAGGTATACGTGCCTTGACCTCAGTACCGATAACTTTATGAGCGCATCACTATGTCACAAAAAATCTGTGCATATTCGGATGACCACTATAAGTGCTAGCGCACTACAACAATCCCCTAAGCATTGCTTTGCATTAAAGGAGTGCAGACTTTGCTGCAAAATTAAGAGAAACTTGCTTGTTCAACATTTCATTGCATTTTATATTGATTTTTATTTCATGGTGCACCACTACCCTTTGTAATAGTACAGGCCGTGAGGGTAAATAGATAAATAAATTAAGCTGCACTAATTTTCTGACTCTGCTCATCATTCCTGTGCTTTGAAAAAAAAAGGCGGAGGGCAGTTTCTCCGCTGAAACGGTAGTTGGCTAGCCTCAAAAAAGCCATTAACGGGGTCTTTTCAATTTTCACAGATTCATATTCACTTCTGTTTACTCACAGAAGCTGATTAGTGTTTCTAATCAAAAGCGGAATGTATGAAACGCATGAAACCAGTAACCGCAAAAAAAATAAATTTGCTGGCATTTTACTCTGCTTAAACCGACGAGTGAAAGCGCGGTGACGCCAGTGACACTACAGCAATGAGATGGCGCATACCTTAAATCTGCGAACTGCTTTGTTCGGGGTTGGATTAGAACAAATTTTCGGGAATGACCCGGGTCAAATTTGGAGGTCTCCATCATGTAGGGCACGCTAAATTATAGCTGGACGTCGATTTTGTCGAAATCTGCCAAGATCGAATTTCGGGAGGGGGGGGGGGGCGGTTCGAACCAAATCTGGAAGCCAACACTGTGTCGGGCACGCCAAATTATGGTTGGTCGTCGATTTTCGTCCAAATCGGCCAAGTTCAAATTTCTGGGGTGGGCCGGGTCAAATTGAGGTCGTCGATAGAGCGATGCACGAGCAAGATTTTGAAGCGAAAAGCTTCACTATGCTCGTCAACCCCGCGCTTCGCGTGCGCCATCCCCGGGCGCCTCCCCGGCGCACCCTTCCTCCTCCTCGACACCCCCTCCGTTCTCCTCCTCGCCACCTGTTTACCCTTCGCCGCTGCTAGCGGTTTTATCGCGTTCTTATCGCGTTATCGCAAGGCGTTGCGATAATGCCCGAGCGGCGGCGGCGGTCATAAAAGAGGCCGCGCACCGCGGCGCGCGCTCCGTCCTTACTTCCCCTCGCCGTCGGTTAAACGGTTGGGACGGCGGTCTTCGTCCTAAGAGAAGGTTCTTTCGCAAGGCGTTGCGAGAACGCATGCGTGAGCGGCGGCGGCGGCCGTAGAAGAGGCGCAGACATTCGCCATGGAAGGATGAAAAGAAGACTCAGAAGTTGTAGCGAGGGGGTTGGCTCAAAATTTACAACGCTATCGTGGTGCTCCCAGTGCATTGCGCGCACTGCGACAGCCATGACGTCAAACAAAGCAAAATTGAATAACACAATCTGGCGGGCTAGTTGGTGGGAATCCATACGATTTCAGCAGCGCGAACACGGTTAGGAAAAAACAGAAGGCGGACAGGACAGAGCGCTGAACTGTCAACAGCTTCTGCGGCCTTGCTCATAAACACGCGTTTCGGAAGAACGTCGAACCATCCTTCTTTATCGGTGGTTAGCAATGACAGATTTTTCTTCTGTAAGTAAGAAACGGTTTTCTTAATTGGGAATCTGTGCTTTTCGGTGCTGCAGCGCGTGACTAGGTCGACTCCGTCCGCGAGACAGCGGTCCCCTTCCGCCTCTGGGGCTAGGCTGGAGACTTGCCTGACCATGGTCAGCATCTCTGGCGCTGTCCTCCTAGGTTCCACGGCGAACTTGGGTCCATGGCTAAGGAAACGCTGGACTTCACCTGGGATGCTTTTCCTAACCGTGTTCGCGCTGCTGAAATTGTATGGATTCCCACCAACTAGCCCGCCAGATTGTGTTATTCAATTTCATTTCTCGTTCAACGGGCCCTGTCCTTCTTCAAGCTGACCCTAGCTGCCTTGTACACCTCGCCGCGGCATCCTCCTGCCAGGCAAGGACTCTCGGCTTCTGCATCAGACGGAAGTTTCTTCCGCCTGAACTTCTGAAGCTGTTCGCTGGCTTGCAGCCCACAGCCGGCCACGCTTCCCGCCTGTGCAAAATCTTGCGGTCAGAATGGCAGCATCAGGCAAGCCTCCGTAGGGAACACCTGCGCCTTTTGGCGTTTGCTTCGCCGTCATCCACAGCAGCAGCAGCAAGGAGGTGGAGGGAAGTTGCGACGTTGGTCAGCAGCACGACAGAGTGGATGTGGCAGCAGGTACTTCCGAGCCTGCTCGCCTTCGTGCCTCGAAGCAGGAAGACGACCGGGGATCCCGTCCACCTCGTGGGAGGTGCAAGCATCCCAGGGGAAGTCCAGCGTTTCCTTAGCCATGGACCCAAGTTCGCCGTGGAACCTAGGAGGACAGCGCCAGAGATGCTGACCATGGTCAGGCAAGTCTCCAGCCTAGCCCCAGAGGCGGAAGGGGGCCCTGTCTCGCGGACGGAGTCGACCTAGTCACGCGCTGCAGTACCGAAAAGCACAGATTCCCAATTAAGAAAACCGTTTCTTACTTACAGAAGAAAAATCTGTCATTGCTAACCACCGATAAAGAAGGAGGGTTCGCCGTTCTTCCGAAACGCGTGTTTATGAGCAAGGCCGCAGAAGCTGTTGACAGTTCAGTGCTCTGTGCTGTCCGCCTTCTGTTTTTTCCTAACCGTGTTCGCGCTGCTGAAATCGTAAAGCATAATTGCAGCTTTTCGCTTGTATATCCAGGCTTAACCAGAGCTAAGCCACTGCGAATATTTTCCTCGGCTCAGACGATCGCTGGGCCGCCGCAGTGGCTCGAAACACGCGGATTCAATCCTGGACTAGGCCGTTGAATCTCGATGGAGGAGAAATTCTAGAGGCCCGTGCACTGTGAGATGAGTGCGCGTTATAACAGCAGGTGGGCGAAATTTCCAAAGCCCTTCACGGCGTCCATCATAGAGAGGCGCTTCGGGACGTTAAACCCCCGTATAAAACCAAGCATTTGAGCGCTTTAATTAATTCCCATTATAAAAAAAAAACAGCAACGTCGTGGCAGCGTTCAGACTTCGCGTCCATATTAAGCGAGCTGCTCTGGCGTTCACACGGCGTCGTGAAATTTAAAGGCAGTTCTGAGCCTTTGCTCCATTAATGTATACAGCCCCCTACGACGTAAGTTGCGAAAGTGCACGTTCCTTGGCCGCGTCGTGGTAGTGACGAGCTTGGGAAAGCACTTCGGGAAGCGATAGAACTGCTAAGACGCGTATCACGCAAGCCGACAACGAATATGTCGCGAACAACGCGTTCTTCCACCGCCGATGATGAGTGGGTTTGAATATGGTTTGACGAAATGCAGACATCGGCGTAAAGTATGCCGACGCTTTGCGCTTGTGAAAGCGGGGCTACTCGTTCTTAAAAAAATGGTTTTTGATGAAAGGAAATAGCGCAGTAATTGTATCATATCGATGAACACTTGCTCCCCGCCATAAGGGAAGAGAGAGGAGGAAGTAAAAGAAGAAGTAAGGAAAACGTCGTAGTGGTGGTGGTGGTGAAAACATTTATTTCGAATGAACAGGAGGTATGTTTGGATCAGCCCGTAAGGGACCGATCCTTAAAAACACTAGGTGGAGGTCCCTAGTATGGGACCCCAGTGGCGGTTGCCGCCGCCCGGGCGCGCCCGACTAAGGCTTGTTGGGCCTGTAAGTCGTGGCAGCCGAGCAGGGTCGCCTCCCAGTCCTCCCGGGTGGGGTTGGGGATGGGGGGAATAGCGGGGTTGGAGGGGCAGGCCCACACCATGTGATAGGTGTCAGAAGACACTGCACTACAGTGTGGGCAGCTGCCGCTAAAGGAGGGGTCAAAATGTTTTAGCGCTGCCGGGCACAGCAAAGTATTGGTGAGAAGGCGGAGAAGGAGCCGCTCATCCGCCTTCTTCAGGCCTTTACATGGGCTAGGGTAAAGGCGATGACAATTTTGATAATATGTTGTAATATCTTTGAATGTATAGACCGGATTAAAATCGGGTTCCTGATCGGATGGGGAGGAGAAAACAGCCCGGTGAGAGAGCGCGCGGGCGGCTGCGTCTGCTGCCTCGCTTCCTGCCAACCCCTGATGAGCAGGGGCCCATATGAGGTAACGGTGTGCGGGGTCCGTATCCCGTATGCAATTTTGATATATTCGATAGGCTAGGAAGGGAGTCCAGCCTTGTTCGACGTTCCGACAGGCCCCTCGCGAGTCGGTGATTATGTATTTTGAATTGGAATGTGAGGCCGCGAGAGCAATCGCAACCTCTTCTGCTTGTGTTGCACTGCGAGCTCTAAAAGTTAGGCCGTTAACTGTGTTGCTGTTGTGAACTACCGCGGCCGTGTACCATCCCGCGTGGTGAGGGCCTGAGGCGTCCACGTAGTATACACCTGTTTTGTTGCCATAATATCGGGCTAGCTCTTCCGCTCGTGCCAGGCGCCGACCATTATGGTCATCATGTGACATGTTTGCTGGAAGAGGCCGCACGTGGAGGGCACGTCTCCACAGTTCCGGGATGCGAAACCTGTCTTCCATTGGAGGGGTGTGTTGGATATGGAGTCGAGCAAGAACGCGGCGACCCGACTCCGTTAGCGACAAGCGCGTGTACTGGTTTGTAAGGTGCGCCTCCCGGAGCTCCCAGAAAGTATTCACCACCAAAAGAGCCATAAGCCGGCTGTTTGAAGTAGTGATAGGGAGGTCAAGGGCACGTTTAACAATTTTGCGAAGGATGACCTCAAGGGCGTCCTCCTCTTGTTTCCGTAGGTGGAGATAAGGAGTCGAATAGAGAATTCGACTAGTTACGAAGGCGTTTGCCAGCCGCAAGGCATCCTTACTTCGTAACCCTCCGCGTTTGTTGGAAACCCGGCGGACCATGCGGCCCACCTGGTCCCCCACCTTACGGAGTTTGGCCAATGTAGTGTCTGGCCGCCTGTGTTTGTGGATGTAGAGTCCGAGTACCCGTATCTCATCACTTTCGCGTATGGGACCACTGTCAAGAGAAAGAGATATTTTAGTTGTGCACTTCTGTGAGGGGCGGAGGTGCACAAATTCTGATTTTTGAGGGGAACATTGAAGACCGCAGCGGCGGGCGTAGCGGTCTACTATCGTCGCCGCTGTTTGCAGGCTGATTTCAATGTCTCCTGTGCTGCCCTGCGTGGCCCACAGAGTGATGTCATCAGCGTACAGGGCGTGCTGCACGCCGGCGACACCACTCAGCTGGGCCGGCAGGTGCATCATGGCCAGATTGAAGAGCAGCGGGGAAAGTACCGCGCCTTGAGGGGTTCCCCGCGTGCCGAGTAGGTAAGGACCATGGTCTCTATCTTGAATTCGAATGTAGGATTGACGATCCATTAAAAATTGGCTTATGTATTGGAATGTGTTGAGGCCACAGTCGGTGTGACTTAGGTTAGTGAGTATGATCTCATGTGTTACATTGTCAAATGCCCCTTTAAGATCCAAGGCGAGTACTACCCGGTCATTATGGGGGCATTCGAGGGGGTCAAGCACTTCCCGATTGAGTTGCAGGAGGACATCCTGTGCGGATCTGTGTGGGCGGAATCCGAACATGGTGCTCGCAAAGACTTGTTTGTTTTCAAGATATGTAGATAACCGATCCCGCACCATCGTCTCCATTAGTTTGCCCACGCATGAGGTGAGAGAGATGGGGCGGAGGTTATCTGTGTCAATTGGTTTGCCAGCTTTAGGAATAAATGTGACCAAAGCCGTTTTCCATTCGATTGGCAGGGGGGTGTCCCCGCGCCAAATCGCATTTACGTATTCCAGGAGGGACTGGTATGCCAAGTCGGGCAGGTTCGTCAAAAGCTTGACGGTGACCTTATCCCGTCCTGGCGCAGTGCCCCGTTTCATTTTGGCGAGAGCCGCCCGCAGATCATGGAGCTGGAAAGGTTGATCCAGCTCCGTGTTCTCTCTGCCTGCATAAGAGTACGCAGATCCACGGGGGTCTTGGGGTGTACACAGATACTGGTCCCGAAGTTTCTGTGCCAGTTGAGTCGTGTTGCCAGGAAAAGCGTGCAGTGCTCGCTGCAAATGTTTTTGTGTTTCGGATCGTGTTTGGGTTGGGTCGATTAGGGCTCGAAAGAGACGCCACGTGTTTCGGCTGGACATTTGTCGCGCGGCCGTGTTGCATCTATGTACCCAGTTGGAGTCGGCGAGTTGGGCCGCGTACTCTGCCGCTTTCTGGGTAAGCTCGGCAATTCGAGCTTTAAGCTTTCTATTGTGTTTCTGCCGTCGCCAACGGCGGACGAGGCTGCGACGGGCTTCCCAGAGGTGTAGAAGGTGATTATCAACGTCCGTGACCGCCTCTGAGAGCTCGATGTGTGTTTCATGCGAGGAAAGGTGCGCCAGCAGCTGTTGGGACCATGCTGTCTAGCCTTGCGCGGAAATGGGTGTATTATCAAGTGAGTTAAAATTTTGCCTGAATTTCGTCCAATCTGGGATATCGGGTTGTGTTCTTGGACGCTTGAGGGGGCGTGTGCGTAGTGTAGTGTTAATGATGCAGTGGTCGCTACCGAGGGTCTCCTCGGTGTTGAGCCAGTCTGCGTGTCGTATGTTGCGAGTGAAGGTTAAGTCCGGACACGTATCCCGTGTCACGGAATTTCCTAGCCGGGTTGGGTGGACAGGGTCCGTGTGGAGGGTGAGGCCCAACGTGGACGCAAGCTCCGCCAGCTTACGCCCGCGCGACTCCTCCTTGCGATACCCCCACTGCTGACTGGGAGCGTTAAAGTCGCCCACAATCAGCAGGGGATCGCGGCCCGCTACTCTTAGCGCGCGGCTAAAGAGGTCCGCAAAAGTCACTCGCTTTAGTTTGGGAGAGCAGTACACGTTGAGTATATGCAACGGTGGGTCCCTGCGGCGGACTGGTAGGAGGGTCACCATTACATAAGAGTACTCTAGTTGGAGGTCGAGATCCACTAGGTTGGCTGTGTAGTCTTTGTGAACGAGAAGACAAGACGCGGGGTCCTGTTGGAACGTCGTGTAATTTGAAATTGTGGCGCCCAGGCCTGGCTCTTGGAGGGCAACCACGGCTGGTAAGGACTCGAAAGTTTCAAGGTAGAGGCGGAAATTGGCCCGCTTAGTGCGGTCCTTAAAGCCTCTACAGTTCCACTGTGTTATTGAAGTTGACACGGCCGAATTGGATATGGCGGAACTCCTTTGATTAAGGTGTCTCACCATGATTTAAAATTCTTGGGGGGGAGGAGGAGGGATTGGCTGCCTCAGAGCCAGCTACTTGCGCCATCAAGGGGGTGATGACGGAAGGAGCGGGGCAGCTGTCCTCATTTTCCGAATCAATAATCAGACGGTTGAATTTTGAAGGACGGGATACGTCCCTAATGGGCCCCGTCCGACGGAGGAGGCGGGGGTTGTCCAATATGTGTTTTGATACTACCGCGGGGATGGCAGATTTGACCTTGGTCAAGATTTGGTCCATGGCGGTCTCGATCATAGATCGTAATTTAGAGGTTAAGCGCTCCTCCATCGCGGAGATGGCTGTCACGAGGGCAGGCGAGATCTCCGCGTCGCTCTCCATTGCGTCCGAGTTCTGCGGGCTCGGAGCGGCGGACGCCAATTTTGATTCTAAATTTTGAATTTTGTTGAGCAAAAGCTCATTCTGTGCCCGGAGCACGTCGATATGTTTTTTGTATTCCGCATCGAGTGCGGAGACGGTAACTGGGGAGGAGGGGGAATGGGAGGAGGAGGAGGCGATCTCAGCCCAGCTGCTCACCTGTTGTTTGCCGTGTTGAGACGCTGATGCCCGGGCGCCGGCAGCGCCATTTGTCTTGAGCGCCGGGAAGTGGCCAGATTCCCTGCCGCTGGGCGGTGGCGGTGGGGGCGTAGTCGTGTTCCCGGGTGGTGACTTCACCGAGGATGATGATGATGACGTTTTGTTGTCGATGCCGTCAGCTCCACGCGGCGTTCCGCCACCGGCACCTGAATTGGGATGACTTGCCTGCCGGCCAGGTCGCTGTTTTCCAGGGAGCTCTGGGCGCCTAGTCTTGCGGCCGGGCACCTTGAGCTGCCTGAATTTCCCCGTGCAGTCCCGGGAGTTGGTGGCGTGGGCTTGCCCACAGACTGCACAGGACGGTGTGCACTCATGCGGTGTCTTCACCCCGTCGACGGTCGACACCGCACTGCCACAAAGGCCACACTTTTGATCCGGGCAGGGGCATGTGTCCGCTCGGTGTCCCACGGTACCGCACCGCACGCAGGCCGGGATCGTTTTCTTATATGTACGCACAAGGGTGACTTCCGAGTTGTAATGAACGTATCGCGGCACCACTTTGCCCACGAAGGTGAGCACCGCGACGTCTGATTTTCCAAGCTTGCGGATATCGGCAAGCTCTCCAGCACGCCACTGGATCTTGTTTTGCAGGGACTCACTGGTCTCGTGCTTGGCCACGGTGATGACGCCGCGGCACACGTCACCAGTGAGCTTCAACTGGCCGTACATAGAGAGCTGGCCTTTCGGTGTTGTTAGTTCGAATTCCCGCAATAGCTTGTCTGCGACGTGGAGGGCTCCGGAAAACTTTACACCACCTGGGTCTTTAGAGCACACGAGCGCCTTACGACGCGTCGTCGTCGAAATGCGGCCGCTACGACAGGGTTCGAACTCGGGAACTCCGGCTCAGTATTGCAAGATGTGCGAAGTGCTCGCATACCAGAGTCGTAGGAATCCGACGAGGCTGTCTCGAGTGCAAAATTTGTGCAGGAGCAGGAGTCCGTCCGGGCTCATGCAGTAGAGTACAGTGTGTACTTGGAAGTCTTGAGAAGCTTTTTGTTGTCCCGAAAGGGCGGCGAAAGCGAGTCTTCTACCAGGACCAGGTTGCGAGGATCGAGAAGTCGACCGCAGTTCCAGTGGCTGCAGAGTTAGGCCTTCGCTTGCTTCGAGGCTAACCAGCAGCGTGTAGCTGGAGTAGCGTTCCTAGGTAGGATGGATGGAAACAACTTTATTACACACACAGAAAAAAAAATCTTCCAGGGTGGTCCCCTACTGGTCCAGGAGTCCACGGGCTTGTGCTTCACGTATAGCTCGATCCACCAGCCATTTGTGGCCGGCGGGCTGAGCGGTCCCTAAAGCAGCCTCCCAGGAAGAATGAGTGGGATGGGGGATGGGGGGTATTGCCTTTGTGGAAGGACATTCCCAAAGGTATTTAAAATTGTGGATCTGGGCACGCCACAGGTGGTACATCCAGGAGGAAAGGTGGGTTTAAAGCATGACAGACGGTAGGGTGAAATAAAGGAGCCTGTCTGTAATTGTCGCCATGTGGCGCTGGATGAGGGCGACAAGGTACTGTGGGGTGGTGGCAGTGTCAAGCGGCTGAGTTTGTAGAATGTGGTGATTTGGTGATATGTAGAGAGGACCGATGGGGCTTCTTGTGCAGGGTTGGGTGCCTGATAATCCGGGGTCCGGGAGGAGAGTTCTCGGGCCAGCGCATGAACGCGCTCATTACCGGGGATCGAGGCATGCCCAGGGACCCACGACAGAGTAACCGTTCAGTCGAGAGAGGTGGCCGTGGTAAGAATACGGTGTGTTGCCGGGCATCGCCGCGCCCTTTAGGTAGTGGCGGTACGCGGCCTGGGAATTTTTGCAAATTTCGGATACGTTTTTGTCAATGGTGGAGTAGGCCTGAGGAAGTGCGATGGCGGCTCCTTCCGCTTCTGTAGGCGATATAGTCCCTATAGTGGCGGCGGCCCCCACTGTGCCGTCTTCATAGGCTGCGACTGCTGTGAAATATTGCCACGTATCATTGTAGCGTCCGTTCGTTCGCGCAAGGCTGCAGAAAAGGGGTGTTATCATTTTGTTCGTGACGCGAGAAGCGACCGGACTAATCTCGATTGATCACAGCCATGAAGAGCTGCATCTACGTGTTTCCAGATTACTCTCGATGATCTCCACCTGTTATCTCGAAGTTTCCTTGCCGGCTTTAAATTGAACGATGCCGCGAACAGCGGGAATTGGTAGTTCGACGACTGACGAGCACGTTTGTTGCTTACGCCGCCGCCGAGTGATTCAGTTCTTTTGCGGGCGCAAGTCAGCCCAAATAAAGAGCTTCGTTTCCAAGTCTTGTTGGTGTTCTCGTGACCGCTGGACTGCCGTCACTACAACGTGACATCAGGTAGAGGTGCTGGGTAGCCTTCCATGTTCGGGATACCCCCTGTAAGTGGTGACGCCAGCCCTCTGAGTCATTCACCGGAGGACCTGACTCCAGTCTACCACGCAGCCTCTGGAGCCTCCAGCCATGTCTTACGCCGCAGCAGTGCGCCGTCCTGCACCTCGACGACGGGACCAAAGCCCCTATCGCCATCAGCCAGCTGCACTGGACCGCCGCCCTCTCGCCCCAGCCCGCCTGTCCTACGAGCGTCGCACACAGCCGAGGAAATGCGACGAGTGGAGAACTCCCGACCAGCGCCGCCCACTATGCTTCCACTGTGGCGAAGCCGGTCACATCCTTCGGCACTGTCCATACAGAAGACTGGGAATCCGAGGGTTCTCTTACGACGCTCCACGACCCCGACCCGGCCAGCGACCAGCCGAAATCGAAGTTTTTGCATCGGGAAGATTGCTCATCGCTGAGCCGCCTATCACGTTCCCCGTCGCCATCGTCCCCGCGCTATGTATCTCCTAGCCGAGGCTACGCAGTGCGTGGACGCTCCCCCAGCCCCCGAAAGGTTGAACTGAATAAAGCAGCCTCTGGAGGTGAGGTTGCTTCTGAGCGCAAGAACTAAGATCCTTCATCGACGAAAACACAAGACTATGCCTCAACTACGACGAGAACTACGACGACCCCTACGACGACGACCCCTACGACGACGACCCCTACGACGAAGACACCTACGACGACGACCCCTACGACGACGACCGCTACGACGACGACCCCTACGACGAAGACACCTACGACGACGACCCCTACGAAGACGACAACTACGACGACGACAACTACGACGACGAAAACTACAACACCGACGACGACGACACGGCCATACTTGAAGCTTTACCGCTGCCCTTAAGCCTTATTATGAACGCTAAAAGACTGGAAGTTCGCATTCTCTTTGTTTATTTTCATTTTAAAGCATCGAGACGATGCTTCTTTGGGAGGGGGGTAATGCCACGTATCATTGTAGCGTCCGTTCGTTCGCGCAAGGCTGCAGAAAAGGGGTGTTATCATTTTTGTTCGTGACGCGAGAAGCGACCGGACTAATCTCGATTGATCACAGCCATGAAGAGCTGCATCTACGTGTTTCCAGATTACTCTCGATGATCTCCACCTGTTATCTCGAAGTTTCCTTGCCGGCTTTAAATTGAACGATGCCGCGAACAGCGGGCATTGGTAGTTCGACGACTGACGAGCACGTTTGTTGCTTACGCCGCCGCCGAGTGATTCAGTTCTTTTGCGGGCGCAAGTCAGCCGAAATAAACAGCTTCGTTTCCAAGTCTTGTTGGTGTTCTCGTGACCGCTGGACTGCCGTCACTACAACGTGACTATATCCTGGTTTCGAATTTTGTGCCGCGTCGACATAAAGGATATGGGAGCGGTTGCTGTATGTTTTCGTGTAATAGCTCGCTCGTGCCTGCCGCCTACCCTGATGGAGAATAGCGCTCATATTGCGCGGTAGGGGCGTGCGCAGAGAGATCATGTAAGGCGTAGGACTTGTTAGTGTGGGAATGGGTGGATTGAGACGTAGCTGTCGCAGTAGGCGTTGTCCTGTTTCTGTGCGACTCAGGTGGACTAATTGGCTGGTGCGTTGAGCCTCTATTAATTTGATAACTGTATTGTGGGTACCAGTGTCCACGAGACGTTTCGTGCTAACCGTCCGTGGAAGACGTAGGGCGGAGGTGACAGCCGTGCGTATTATGATGTCTGCCTGTTGTGTTTGCCGCTGAGTGAGTATGTGGTATGCGAGGCGGTATGTAATGCTGCTAATGATTAATGCATTTGTCATATTGAGGGTCTCGCGTTCAGACAGCCCATGATTGCGTGCTGCCCCCCGCCTGATAAGCGCAGCGACCTGTTTGGTCTGTCTCTGCAAGAGCTGAAGGGTGGCGGTTGCATCGAGTGTGTTGTTAATGAGAAGGCCGAGAATCTTCACCTGAGGCACAATGGGCACTGGATTCCCGTACAGGTGCAGTTTAATCGGGGGGTCACTGGTGAGGGGCTTCAGCTGCAGGAGTTCTGATTTATTTGGAGAGCAACGGAGGCCTGTGTTCGCTAAATGAGTGGTGGTGATGTCTATGGCAGATTGCAGGATATCCTGGGCTGTTCCAAAGGATCCTCGCGTTGTCCAGAGGGTCCAGAGGGAGGTAGCTCATGCCGCCGAGTGCGAGCGATCGTCCACAGCGCTCAAGAACAAACTAGTTCCTATGGTCCAGATGGCACCACTAGTCAGCTGATAGGTGGCGACGACCAGTACAACTAGCACGATAAATCGAACATATGAACTATGTATTAGGGAGTCCATCGTCTAAGAGGAGGAGTTGTCGACAGAAATGTCACGCTGTTCAATTGATCGAAGTTGTCATGACGTCACAGTGCGCGAATTTCAAGCAGGGCCAATTCTACATTCGTAGCAACCATCTCCTCGCTCGAGTTATTTACCCGACCGGCCGTAGAAATCCCGATACCCGGAGACAAAGAACCCCTCATCGCCTACAAGGAGCTCTCTGAAATTCCCAGAGTAGGCCGGAGGATCTATCCATTACCAGATGGGCCCCTAACACCCTCAGAATTGAGGGCCTTGCGAAAAATTTAGGAAAAGCACCGAAGTTAGGGCCAGTTGGTATTGATCTATCTTGAAAACCTAGCAGCACGAAAAAACGAGGACAAAATAGACACAAAATGTCCTATCATACCTGTGTCTATTTTGTTGTCCTGTCGTACCTGCGTCTATTTTGTCCTCGTTTTTTCGTGCTGCTACGTTTTCAAGATGGAAAAATTCAGGCCAATCGCTTCTATATAATGAGCTTATGTGACCCTGAGGCTTGCAATCTCTGCAACGTACCTCTGAGTCAAGATCATCTAATCTGGCAATGCCCCTAATCTCCGCGAGCTAAACAGACTGATCCCTTTGATCGAGTTGCCTGGGAGTCCTACATCCACCGCCAAAATGCCCAAATCTGCAGCGGTGGAGGCTTACTCCAAGACTTTCTCTGCGGTCACGGCGCAGGAGGGCCGGCAAGGGGGAGACCCTCCCTCTGGTTGCGCCCCTGCCCTGAGGCCCATGTCGGTGTGAATAAAGTCGTCTATCTCTCTCTCTCTCTAGTAACCATGCCACCAATTACAGGGATGGTATACTGATGCTTCAAGATAAAAAAAAATTACGAGGAACTTTAGCGGCTGAAGTGGTGAAAGGCAAAAGCCTGAGTGCTGCATTCTGCTACGCGATTGTTCACTTCACATTCTGTTGGTGCATTAATTAACTGCCGCTTAATGACGCTTAATCTTTGCCTTTAGGAGCGGAACGCGACAGCATGTAGCGCTGCCAGGGAGTCTACGGAACGCCACCACCTGTTCGGCGCGATGCATTGCCCTTTGAACCCAACGCTTTTTGAAGAAAGGAAATGGAGCTGTAACTCTCTGTCATCTCGATGGACACCTGAACCGCACCGTGCAGGAAGGGAGGAAGTCGGCGTGAAAGAAGAGAGAGAAAGAGGGGCCGTAATGAAGAGAATGAAAATTGTATTTCAGGAAAGGAAATTACGCAGTAACAGTCTCACATATATCGATGGGCACCAGTCGAAAATTGTATTTCAGGAAAGGAAATTGCGCAGTGACTGTGTTACATATTTTAATGGACACCTGTCAAAATTAGCGCGCAGTGACGTCACGACCATTTCGACCAATCTGAAACGCGAACTTTGTTGAAACGTCTTGGTCACGACAGTA
>NW_028317657.1:0-45289 GCF_055824585.1 Amblyomma mixtum
TTAAGCACGAATACGTGCATTTCACGCAGTTCTGGAGATATTACGTTTTTGAATTCACACTCACGAACACTGGTAAAACGAAGTGTTCGAATCTAGCTTGTTTTGCTCTGAAACGACGTGGCACGTCGAGTTAAGCACGAATACGTGCATTTCACGCAGTTCTGGAGATATTACGTTTTCGAGTTCACACTCACGAACACTGGTAAAACGAAGTGTTCGAATCTAGTTTGTTTTGCTCTAAAACGACGTGCCACGTCGAGTTAAGCACGAATACGTGCATTTCACGCAGTTCTGGAGATATTACGTTTTTGAGTTCACACTCACGAACACTGGTAAAACGAAGTGTTCGAATCTAGTTTGTTTTGCTCTAAAACGACGTGGCACGTCGAGTTAAGCACGAATACGTGCATTTCACGCAGTTCTGGAGATATTACGTTTTTGAGTTCACACTCACGAACACTGGTAAAACGAAGTGTTCGAATCTAGCTTGTTTTGCTCTAAAACGACGTGCCACGTCGAGTTAAGCACGAATACGTGCATTTCACGCAGTTCCGGAGATATTACGTTTTTGAGTTCACACTCACGAACACTGGTAAAACGAAGTGTTCGAATCTAGTTTGTTTTGCTCTAAAACGACGTGGCACGTCGAGTTAAGCACGAATACGTGCATTTCACGCAGTTCTGGAGATATTACGTTTTTGAGTTCACACTCACGAACACTGGTAAAACGAAGTGTTCGAATCTAGTTTGTTTTGCTCTAAAACGACGTTCCACGTCGAGTTAAGCACGAATACGTGCATTTCACGCAGTTCCGGAGATATTACGTTTTTGAGTTCACACTCACGAACACTGGTAAAACGAAGTGTTCGAATCTAGCTTGTTTTGCTCTAAAACGACGTGGCACGTCGAGTTAAGCACGAATACGTGCATTTCACGCAGTTCTGGAGATATTACGTTTTTGAGTTCACACTCACGAACACTGGTAAAACGAAGTGTTCGAATCTAGCTTGTTTTGCTCTAAAACGACGTGGCACGTCGAGTTAAGCACGAATACGTGCATTTCACGCAGTTCTGGAGATATTACGTTTTTGAGTTCACACTCACGAACACTGGTAAAACGAAGTGTTCGAATCTAGTTTGTTTTGCTCTAAAACGACGTGCCACGTCGAGTTAAGCACGAATACGTGCATTTCACGCAGTTCTGGAGATATTACGTTTTTGAATTCACACTCACGAACACTGGTAAAACGAAGTGTTCGAATCTAGCTTGTTTTGCTCTAAAACGACGTGGCACGTCGAGTTAAGCACGAATACGTGCATTTCACGCAGTTCTGGAGATATTACGTTTTTGAACACACACACGAACACTGGTAAAACGAAGTGTTCGAATCTAGCTTGTTTTGCTCTAAAACGACGTGCCACGTCGAGTTAAGCACGAATACGTGCATTTCACGCAGTTCTGGAGATATTACGTTTTTGAGTTCACACTCACGAACACTGGTAAAACGAAGTGTTCGAATCTAGTTTGTTTTGCTCTAAAACGACGTGGCACGTCGAGTTAAGCACGAATACGTGCATTTCACGCAGTTCTGGAGATATTACGTTTTTGAGTTCACACTCACGAACACTGGTAAAACGAAGTGTTCGAATCTAGTTTGTTTTGCTCTAAAACGACGTGCCACGTCGAGTTAAGCACGAATACGTGCATTTCACGCAGTTCCGGAGATATTACGTTTTTGAGTTCACACTCACGAACACTGGTAAAACGAAGTGTTCGAATCTAGTTTGTTTTGCTCTAAAACGACGTGGCACGTCGAGTTAAGCACGAATACGTGCATTTCACGCAGTTCTGGAGATATTACGTTTTTGAGTTCACACTCACGAACACTGGTAAAACGAAGTGTTCGAATCTAGCTTGTTTTGCTCTAAAACGACGTGCCACGTCGAATTAAGCACGAATACGTGCATTTCACCCAGTTCTGGAGATATTACGTTTTTGAGTTCACACTCACGAACACTGGTAAAACGAAGTGTTCGAATCTAGCTTGTTTTGCTCTAAAACGACGTGGCACGTCGAGTTAAGCACGAATACGTGCATTTCACGCAGTTCTGGAGATATTACGTTTTTGAGTTCACACTCACGAACACTGGTAAAACGAAGTGTTCGAATCTAGTTTGTTTTGCTCTAAAACGACGTGGCACGTCGAGTTAAGCACGAATACGTGCATTTCACGCAGTTCTGGAGATATTACGTTTTTGAGTTCACACTCACGAACACTGGTAAAACGAAGTGTTCGAATCTAGCTTGTTTTGCTCTAAAACGACGTGCCACGTCGAGTTAAGCACGAATACGTGCGATTTCACGCAGTTCCGGAGATATTACGTTTTTGAGTTCACACGAACACTGGTAAAACGAAGTGTTCGAATCTAGTTTGTTTTGCTCTAAAACGACGTGGCACGTCGAGTTAAGCACGAATACGTGCATTTCACGCAGTTCTGGAGATATTACGTTTTTGAGTTCACACTCACGAACACTGGTAAAACGAAGTGTTCGAATCTAGTTTGTTTTGCTCTAAAACGACGTTCCACGTCGAGTTAAGCACGAATACGTGCATTTCACGCAGTTCCGGAGATATTACGTTTTTGAGTTCACACTCACGAACACTGGTAAAACGAAGTGTTCGAATCTAGCTTGTTTTGCTCTAAAACGACGTGGCACGTCGAGTTAAGCACGAATACGTGCATTTCACGCAGTTCTGGAGATATTACGTTTTTGAGTTCACACGAACACTGGTAAAACGAAGTGTTCGAATCTAGTTTGTTTTGCTCTAAAACGACGTGCCACGTCGAGTTACGCACGAATACGTGCATTTCACGCAGTTCTGGAGATATTACGTTTTCGAGTCACACTCACGAACACTGGTAAAACGAAGTGTTCGAATCTAGCTTGTTTTGCTGTAAAACGACGTGCAACGTCGAGTTAAGCACGAATACGTGCGTTTCACGCAGTTCCGGAGATATTACGTTTTTGAGTTCACACTCACGAACACTGGTAAAACGAAGTGTTCGAATCTAGTTTGTTTTGCTCTAAAACGACGTGGCACGTCGAGTTAAGCACGAATACGTGCATTTCACGCAGTTCTGGAGATATTACGTTTTTGAGTTCACACTCACGAACACTGGTAAAACGAAGTTTTCGAATCTAGTTTGTTTTGCTCTCAAACGACGTTCCACGTCGAGTTAAGCACGAATACGTGCATTTCACGCAGTTCCGGAGATATTACGTTTTTGAGTTCACACTCACGAACACTGGTAAAACGAAGTGTTCGAATCTAGCTTGTTTTGCTCTAAAACGACGTGCCACGTCGAGTTAAGCACGAATACGTGCATTTCACGCAGTTCTGGAGATATTACGTTTTTGAGTTCACACTCACGAACACTGGTAAAACGAAGTGTTCGAATCTAGTTTGTTTTGCTCTAAAACGACGTGGCACGTCGAGTTAAGCACGAATACGTGCATTTCACGCAGTTCTGGAGATATTACGTTTTTGAGTTCACACTCACGAACACTGGTAAAACGAAGTGTTCGAATCTAGTTTGTTTTGCTCTAAAACGACGTTCCACGTCGAGTTAAGCACGAATACGTGCATTTCACGCAGTTCCGGAGATATTACGTTTTTGAGTTCACACTCACGAACACTGGTAAAACGAAGTGTTCGAATCTAGCTTGTTTTGCTCTAAAACGACGTGGCACGTCGAGTTAAGCACGAATACGTGCATTTCACGCAGTTCTGGAGATATTACGTTTTTGAGTTCACACTCACGAACACTGGTAAAACGAAGTGTTCGAATCTAGCTTGTTTTGCTCTAAAACGACGTGGCACGTCGAGTTAAGCACGAATACGTGCATTTCACGCAGTTCTGGAGATATTACGTTTTTGAGTTCACACTCACGAACACTGGTAAAACGAAGTGTTCGAATCTAGCTTGTTTTGCTCTAAAACGACGTGGCACGTCGAGTTAAGCACGAATACGTGCATTTCACGCAGTTCTGGAGATATTACGTTTTTGAACACACACACGAACACTGGTAAAACGAAGTGTTCGAATCTAGTTTGTTTTGCTCTAAAACGACGTGCCACGTCGAGTTACGCACGAATACGTGCATTTCACGCAGTTCTGGAGATATTACGTTTTCGAGTCACACTCACGAACACTGGTAAAACGAAGTGTTCGAATCTAGCTTGTTTTGCTGTAAAACGACGTGCCACGTCGAGTTAAGCACGAATACGTGCGTTTCACGCAGTTCTGGAGATATTACGTTTTCGAGTCACACTCACGAACACTGGTAAAACGAAGTGTTCGAATCTAGCTTGTTTTGCTCTAAAACGACGTGCCACGTCGAGTTAAGCACGAATACGTGCATTTCACGCAGTTCTCGAGATATTACGTTTTTTGAGTTCACACTCACGAACACTGGTAAAACGAAGTGTTCGAATCTAGTTTGTTTTGCTCTAAAACGACGTGGCACGTCGAGTTAAGCACGAATACGTGCATTTCACGCAGTTCTGGAGATATTACGTTTTTGAGTTCACACTCACGAACACTGGTAAAACGAAGTGTTCGAATCTAGTTTGTTTTGCTCTAAAACGACGTGCCACGTCGAGTTAAGCACGAATACGTGCATTTCACGCAGTTCTGGAGATATTACGTTTTCGAGTCACACTCACGAACACTGGTAAAACGAAGTGTTCCAATCTAGCTTGTTTTGCTGTAAAACGACGTTCAACGTCGAGTTAAGCACGAATACGTGCGTTTCACGCAGTTCCGGAGATATTACGTTTTTGAGTTCACACTCACGAACACTGGTAAAAACGAAGTGTTCGAATCTAGTTTGTTTTGCTCTAAAACGACGTGGCACGTCGAGTTAAGCACGAATACGTGCATTTCACGCAGTTCTGGAGATATTACGTTTTTGAGTTCACACTCACGAACACTGGTAAAACGAAGTGTTCGAATCTAGTTTGTTTTGCTCTCAAACGACGTTCCACGTCGAGTTAAGCACGAATACGTGCATTTCACGCAGTTCCGGAGATATTACGTTTTTGAGTTCACACTCACGAACACTGGTAAAACGAAGTGTTCGAATCTAGCTTGTTTTGCTCTAAAACGACGTGGCACGTCGAGTTAAGCACGAATACGTGCATTTCACGCAGTTCTGGAGATATTACGTTTTTGAGTTCACACGAACACTGGTAAAACGAAGTGTTCGAATCTAGCTTGTTTTGCTCTAAAACGACGTGGCACGTCGAGTTAAGCACGAATACGTGCATTTCACGCAGTTCTGGAGATATTACGTTTTTGAGTTCACACTCACGAACACTGGTAAAACGAAGTGTTCGAATCTAGTTTGTTTTGCTCTAAAACGACGTGCCACGTCGAGTTAAGCACGAATACGTGCATTTCACGCAGTTCTGGAGATATTACGTTTTTGAATTCACACTCACGAACACTGGTAAAACGAAGTGTTCGAATCTAGCTTGTTTTGCTCTAAAACGACGTGGCACCTCGAGTTAAGCACGAATACGTGCATTTCACGCAGTTCTGGAGATATTACGTTTTTGAACACACACACGAACACTGGTAAAACGAAGTGTTCGAATCTAGCTTGTTTTGCTCTAAAACGACGTGCCACGTCGAGTTAAGCACGAATACGTGCATTTCACGCAGTTCTGGAGATATTACGTTTTTGAGTTCACACTCACGAACACTGGTAAAACGAAGTGTTCGAATCTAGTTTGTTTTGCTCTAAAACGACGTGGCACGTCGAGTTAAGCACGAATACGTGCATTTCACGCAGTTCTGGAGATATTACGTTTTTGAGTTCACACTCACGAACACTGGTAAAACGAAGTGTTCGAATCAAGCTTGTTTTGCTCTAAAACGACGTGCCACGTCGAGTTAAGCACGAATACATGCATTTCACGCAGTTCTGGAGATATTGTCACGTTGTAGTGACGGCAGGCCAGCGGTGAGGAATAAAGCAACAAGACTTGCAAACGAAGCTCTTTATTTGGGCTGACTTGCGCCCGCAAAAGAACTGAATCACTCGGTGGCGGCGTAAGCAACAAACGTGCTCGTCGGTCGTCGAACTACGAATGTCCGCCGCTCGCGGCATCGCTCAATTTAAAGCCGGCAAGGAACTTTCCAGATAACAGGTCAAGATCATCTACGGTAATCTGGAAAAACCTAGATGCAGCCTTTCATGGCTGCGAACAATCGAGATTAGTCCGGTCGCTTCTCGCGTCACGAACAAAAGTGATAACGACCCTTTCCTGCTGCCTTGAGCGTGAACGAACAAACACTGCAATGATACGTGGCATTACCCCCCTTCCAAAGAAGCATCGTCTCGATGCTTTAAAATGAAAATAAACACGGACAATGAAAACTTCCAGTCCTTTAGCGTTCATAATATGGCTTCAGGCGTACGACATGTACGACTTCCGGGCGTGTGTGGCGTCGCTGAGATGCTGTCGTGCCGTCGGGGATGACTTCGTAGTCGAGGTCACCGATGCGACGGAGAACCTTGTACGGGCCAAAGTAGCGTCGCAACAACTTTTCACTCAATCCACGGCGGCGAACTGGCGTCCATATCCAAACACGATCACCTGGCTTGTAATGCGTGTCTCGTCGGCGCAGATTGTAGCGTCGGGCGTCGGTGTGCTGCTGGTCTTGAATGCGAAGCCGCGCAAGTCTTCGGGCTTCCTCGGCGCGATGAAGGTAGGCGGCGACGTCGAGGTTGTCTTCGTCAGAAACGTGCGGGAGCATTGCGTCGAGTGTTGTCGTGGGCTTCCTGCCGTATACCAGCTCGAATGGGGTAAACCTGGTTGTCTCCTGGACGGCAGTATTATAAGCGAAGATCACGTAGGGCAGAATGGAGTCCCACGTCTTGTGTTCGGCGTCGATGTACATGGAGAGCATGTCTGCGATGGTCTTGTTCAGACGCTCTGTGAGTCCGTTGGTTTGTGGATGATAGGCAGTGGTCCTCCGATGGCTTGTCTGGCTGTAGTTTAAAATGGCTTGCGTCAGCTCCGCTGTAAACGCCGTTCCTCTGTCTGTGATGAGCACTTCCGGGGCGCCGTGTCGCAGCAGAATTTGTTCGACAAAAAATTTTGCGACTTCTGTTGCGGTACCACTAGGCAACGCTTTTGCTTCGGCGTAGCGGGTCATGTAGTCGGTGGCCACGATGATCCACTTGTTTCCTGATGAAGAGGTCGGAAAGGGGCCGAGGAGGTCCATCCCTATTTGCTGAAAGGGCTTAGTTGGCGGTGGTATGGGGTTCAGGAGTCCGGCTGGTCTGGTCGGAGGCGTTTTGCGTCGCTGACACTCACGGCACGTTTTCACGTAGTGGGAAACGTCGGTAGCTAGCCGTGGCCAATAGTACTTCTCCTGGATGCGGTGCAACGTGCGAGCAATCCCGAGATGCCCTGCAGTCGGCTCATCATGACATGCCTGCATAATTTCTTGCCTAAGATTCTTGGGCACGACAAGAAGATGTACTGTCCTGTTGGGAGCGAAGTTCTTCTTCAGGAGGACATTATTGTTAAGGACGAAGGACGACAGTTGGCGCTTGAACCCCCGGGGAGGCGAGGCGGTCTTGCCTTTCAAATAATCAACTAGGCTTTGCAACTCAGGATCCGAGCGCTGCTGCTGCGCGAAACTGCTGGCGCTTACCGGTCCTAGGAAAGCATCGTCGTCTTCCTCTTCCGGTGCTGCGTCTACGGGGGCTCGCGATAGGCAGTCAGCATCGGAATGTTTGCGGCCAGATTTGTAGACTACAGTTATGTCGAATTCTTGAAGACGCAGGCTCCAACGAGCAAGGCGGCCGGAGGGATCTTTCAAATTGGCCAGCCAGCACAGAGCATGGTGATCGCTCACAACCTTGAATGGTCGTCCGTATAGGTAGGGGCGAAATTTGGACGTGGCCCAAATAATGGCGAGACATTCTTTCTCTGTCGTCGAATAGTTGGCTTCGGCTCTCGACAGTGAACGGCTAGCGTACGCGATAACTTTCTCCTGTCTGCCATTTTTCTGAACGAGGACCGCTCCTAAGCCCACCCCGCTTGCATCGGTATGAACTTCGGTTTCGGCGTTTTCATCAAAGTGCCCGAGCACAGGAGGGGACTGTAAGCGGCGCTTCAGCTCGTTGAAAGCTTCCTCTTGTGGCCTTTCCCATTTAAAAGGCACGTCAGCCTTGGTAAGTTGAGTCAAAGGTTCAGCGATGCGCGAAAAGTTCTTGACGAATCGTCGGTAGTAAGCGCACAATCCAAGGAATCTGCGTATAGCCTTCTTGTCATTAGGCTGTGGAAACTCTGCGATCGCAGCCGTCTTCTGGGGGTCGGGGCGAACTCCATCCTTGCTTACGACGTGACCAAGGAACAGCAGCTCCTCGTAGGCGAAGTGGCACTTCTCTGGTTTCAGTGTCAGGCCTGAAGACTTGATCGTTTCCAGCACTATCCGAAGCCTTCTGAGGTGGTCTTCAAAGCTTGAGGAGAAGACAACAACGTCATCTAAGTAGACTAGGCAAATCTGCCACTTCAAGCCTGCGAGCACCGTATCCATTACTCGCTGGAACGTCGCTGGGGCAGAGCAGAGGCCGAATGGCATCACCTTGAACTCGAAGAGTCCGTCTGGCGTGATGAACGCAGTCTTTTCGCGATCTCTTTCGTCGACTTCAATTTGCCAGTAGCCGCTCTTCAGGTCCATCGATGAGAAGTACTTAGCGTTGCACAGCCGGTCCAATGTATCGTCGATGCGGGGGAGGGGGTAGACATCCTTCTTCGTAATTCTGTTCAAGCGGCGGTAATCGACGCAAAAGCGAAGGGTGCCGTCTTTCTTTTTCACTAGGACGACTGGTGCTGCCCAGGGGCTCCTTGATGGCTGGATAACGTCGTCACGAAGCATTTCCTCAACTTGCTTACGGATAGCTTGGCGTTCTAGCGGCGATACGCGGTAGGGGCTCTGTCGCAGTGGTCGGGCGTGTTCGTCTGTGACAATTCGGTGCTTGGCAAGCCTCGTTCGTCGCACATTCGATGCTGATGAGAAGCAATCGCTGTACTCTTGAAGAAGACTGCGTATTTGGTCTTGTCTGCTCCGTGGTAATGCTGGGTTGATATCAAACGTTGGTTGATGGCGTTGGTCAGATGGTTCTACGGGTTGGTCGGGTAGGGCAAATATGTCTCTGATGTCTGCCAGCTCGTCGAGGAAAGCGATCGTCGTACCTTTGTTTAGATGCCGGTATTCTTCGGTGAAGTTGGTTAGCAAGACCTGGGCTTGGCCATTTCGGATTTGGGCGACTCCCCTTGCGACGGCCAGTCCTCGATCCAGGAGTAGCTGGGTGTTCCCCTCGATGACGCCTTCGGCAGTTTCGATGTCTCCAGTACCTATGCAGGCGACGACACTTGATCGGGGCGGCACGCTCAATGCTTCGTCGAGGACGTTCAAGGCAACGGGATGAGTCGCTGTCGTCGCTGCAGATATGGCTTTGTCCGTGGAAAGCTTGATCGACTTAGATCGAAGGTCGATGATCGCTCGATGTTCATTCAGGAAGTCCATTCCCAAAATCACGTCTCGCGAGCATTGCTGTAGGATCAGGAAGGTTGTCGCATAGGTTCTCCCGTTTACACTAACTCTCGCGGTGCAGCGTCCAGACGGCGTAATCAGGTTGCCACCTGCGGTGCGGATCAGCGGGCCATCCCAAGTTGTTGTTACCTTCCTGAGTCGGACAGCGAGTGGGCCACTCATGACAGAGTAGTCAGCTCCAGTGTCGACCAAGGCAGTAACCGCGTGACCGTCGACCGTAACTTCAAGGTCACTTGTTCGCGTTCTCGTATTGTACGTTGTCTTCGATGTCCGATCTCGGCTTCGTCGAGTAGTAAGGCTGCGGTGGGCGTACTCCGACGTTACTTCACTGGGCAGCGGTAAAAGTTTCAAGTCTGGCCGCGTCGTCGTCGGTGTCGTCGTCGTCGGTGTTGTCGTCGTCGGTGTTGTCGTCGTCGGTGTTGTCGTCGTCGGTGTTGTCGTCGTAGTGGCGGCATGGTCTTGAGTACTCGTCGATGGAGGATCTTTGTCATTGCGCTTAGAAGCAACCTCACCTCCAGAGGCTGCTTTATTTAGTTTAACCTTCGGGGGCTGGGGGAGCGTCCACGCACGGCGTAGCCTCGGCTAGGAGAAACAAAGCGCGGGGACGATGGCGACGGGGAACGTGATAGGCGGCTCGGCGATGAGTATTCTTCCCGACGCAAAAACTCCTCGATTTCGGCTGGTCGCTGGCCGGGTCGGGGTCGTGGAGCGTCGTAAGAGAACCCTCGGATGCCCAGTCTCCTGTATGGGCAGTGCCGGAGGACGTGACCGGCTTCGCCACAGTGGAAGCATAGTGGGCGGCGCTGGTCGGGAGTTCTCCACTCGTCGCATTTCCTCGGCTGCGCGCGTCGCTCGTAGGATGGGCGGGTTGGGGCGAGTGGGCGGCGGTCCAACGCAGCTGGCTGAGGGCGATAGGGGCTTGGGTCCCGTCGTCGAGGTGCAGGACGGCGCACAGCTGCGGCGTAAGTCATGGCTGGGGGCTGCAGAGGCTGCGTGGGTGTCGGCGTCACACCCAAGGCCTGTTGAACTTCGTCCCGGATTACGTCAGTAAGTGGTGAAACCTGCGGCTGCGTCCCATTTGGCAGCAATCGTCGGAGCTCTTCTCGTACTACTTGGCGTATAACCTCCCGCAGGTTATCGTTGTTAGCGGCGTCCAGGCAGTTTGCTGAAAAAACGCGCTGCTGGCGCTCATATTGGCGGGCTCGGGCGTCAAGTGTTTTTTCCATCGTGGAGGCCTCTTCTATGAATTCCGCCACGGTTTTCGGTGGGTTCCGTACGAGACCGGCAAAGAGTTGTTCTTTAACTCCTCGCATAAGCAGCTTGACCTTTTCTTCTTCCTTCATGTTCGAGTCGGCACGCCGGAAGAGACGCTTCATCTCCTCAGTGTACACTGCAACGGTCTCGTTTGGGTGTTGTATGCGAGACTGTAGCAGCTGCTGGGCTCTCTCCTTTCTCACGACGTTTGTGAAAGTCTTGAGAAGCTGCTCTTTGAAGGTTGCCCAGTTCGCGAGGCTGGCTTCCTCATTCTCAAACCAGACTCTTGCTGGTCCCTCCAGGGCAAAGAAGACGTACCTAAATTTCATGGCATCGTCCCAGTTGTTAAAGACAGCCACTCGGTCGAACTGCTCCAGCCATTCTTCGGGGTCGGCGCCAGGCGAAGCGTCGAAGGTTGGTGGCACCCGGGGCTGCTGCAGAATGATTGGAGTGGTCGTCTGGGGCAAGGTCATGATGGACGTTGGTACTTGCTTTCGCTTCCGGGTAGGGTCCGGCAGGGTCCCGAACTCAGGTGCGTCCCCTTGCAGGCGTCGGCTTGCGCGGTGGACTGGACTCAGGTCCTGCGGTAGATGACTCAGAGGGCTGGCGTCACGACTTGTTGGGGGTGTCCGGAACATGAAAGGCTACCCCGCACCTCCACCAGATGTCACGTTGTAGTGACGGCAGGCCAGCGGTGAGGAATAAAGCAACAAGACTTGCAAACGAAGCTCTTTATTTGGGCTGACTTGCGCCCGCAAAAGAACTGAATCACTCGGTGGCGGCGTAAGCAACAAACGTGCTCGTCGGTCGTCGAACTACGAATGTCCGCCGCTCGCGGCATCGCTCAATTTAAAGCCGGCAAGGAACTTTCCAGATAACAGGTCAAGATCATCTACGGTAATCTGGAAAAACCTAGATGCAGCCTTTCATGGCTGCGAACAATCGAGATTAGTCCGGTCGCTTCTCGCGTCACGAACAAAAGTGATAACGACCCTTTCCTGCTGCCTTGAGCGTGAACGAACAAACACTGCAATGATACGTGGCAATATTACGTTTTCGAGTCACACTCACGAACACTGGTAAAACGAAGTGTTCGAATCTAGCTTGTTTTGCTCTAAAACGACGTGCCACGTCGAGTTAAGCACGAATACGTGCATTTCACGCAGTTCTCGAGATATTACGTTTTTGAGTTCACACTCACGAACACTGGTAAAACGAAGTGTTCGAATCTAGTTTGTTTTGCTCTAAAACGACGTGGCACGTCGAGTTAAGCACGAATACGTGCATTTCACGCAGTTCTGGAGATATTACGTTTTTGAGTTCACACTCACGAACACTGGTAAAACGAAGTGTTCGAATCTAGTTTGTTTTGCTCTAAAACGACGTGCCACGTCGAGTTAAGCACGAATACGTGCATTTCACGCAGTTCTGGAGATATTACGTTTTCGAGTCACACTCACGAACACTGGTAAAACGAAGTGTTCCAATCTAGCTTGTTTTGCTGTAAAACGACGTGCAACGTCGAGTTAAGCACGAATACGTGCGTTTCACGCAGTTCCGGAGATATTACGTTTTTGAGTTCACACTCACGAACACTGGTAGTGTTCGAATCTAGTTTGTTTTGCTCTAAAACGACGTGGCACGTCGAGTTAAGCACGAATACGTGCATTTCACGCAGTTCTGGAGATATTACGTTTTTGAGTTCACACTCACGAACACTGGTAAAACGAAGTGTTCGAATCTAGTTTGTTTTGCTCTCAAACGACGTTCCACGTCGAGTTAAGCACGAATACGTGCATTTCACGCAGTTCCGGAGATATTACGTTTTTGAGTTCACACTCACGAACACTGGTAAAACGAAGTGTTCGAATCTAGCTTGTTTTGCTCTAAAACGACGTGGCACGTCGAGTTAAGCACGAATACGTGCATTTCACGCAGTTCTGGAGATATTACGTTTTTGAGTTCACACTCACGAACACTGGTAAAACGAAGTGTTCGAATCTAGCTTGTTTTGCTCTAAAACGACGTGGCACGTCGAGTTAAGCACGAATACGTGCATTTCACGCAGTTCTGGAGATATTACGTTTTTGAGTTCACACTCAAGAACACTGGTAAAACGAAGTGTTCGAATCTAGTTTGTCTTGCTCTAAAACGACGTGCCACGTCGAGTTAAGCACGAATACGTGCATTTCACGCAGTTCTGGAGATATTACGTTTTTGAATTCACACTCACGAACACTGGTAAAACGAAGTGTTCGAATCTAGCTTGTTTTGCTCTAAAACGACGTGGCACCTCGAGTTAAGCACGAATACGTGCATTTCACGCAGTTCTGGAGATATTACGTTTTTGAACACACACACGAACACTGGTAAAACGAAGTGTTCGAATCTAGCTTGTTTTGCTCTAAAACGACGTGCCACGTCGAGTTAAGCACGAATACGTGCATTTCACGCAGTTCTGGAGATATTACGTTTTTGAGTTCACACTCACGAACACTGGTAAAACGAAGTGTTCGAATCTAGTTTGTTTTGCTCTAAAACGACGTGGCACGTCGAGTTAAGCACGAATACGTGCATTTCACGCAGTTCTGGAGATATTACGTTTTTGAGTTCACACTCTCGAACACTGGTAAAACGAAGTGTTCGAATCTAGCTTGTTTTGCTCTAAAACGACGTGCCACGTCGAGTTAAGCACAAATACGTGCATTTCACGCAGTTCCGGAGATATTACGTTTTTGAGTTCACACTCACGAACACTGGTAAAACGAAGTGTTCGAATCTAGTTTGTTTTGCTCTAAAACGACGTGGCACGTCGAGTTAAGCACGAATACGTGCATTTCACGCAGTTCTGGAGATATTACGTTTTTGAGTTCACACTCACGAACACTGGTAAAATGAAGTGTTCGAATATAGTTTGTTTTGCTCTAAAACGACGTTCCACGTCGAGTTAAGCACGAATACGTGCATTTCACGCAGTTCCGGAGATATTACGTTTTTGAGTTCACACTCACGAACACTGGTAAAACGAAGTGTTCGAATCTAGTTTGTTTTGCTCTAAAACGACGTGCCACGTCGAATTAAGCACGAATACGTGCATTTCACGCAGTTCTGGAGATATTACGTTTTTGAATTCACACTCACGAACACTGGTAAAACGAAGTGTTCGAATCTAGCTTGTTTTGCTCTAAAACGACGTGGCACGTCGAGTTAAGCACGAATACGTGCATTTCACGCAGTTCTGGAGGTATTACGTTTTTGAACACACACACGAACACTGGTAAAACGAAGTGTTCGAATCTAGCTTGTTTTGCTCTAAAACGACGTGCCACGTCGAGTTAAGCACGAATACGTGCATTTCACGCAGTTCTGGAGATATTACGTTTTTGAGTTCACACTCACGAACACTGGTAAAACGAAGTGTTCGAATCTAGTTTGTTTTGCTCTAAAACGACGTGGCACGTCGAGTTAAGCACGAATACGTGCATTTCACGCAGTTCTGGAGATATTACGTTTTTGAGTTCACACTCACGAACACTGGTAAAACGAAGTGTTCGAATCTAGTTTGTTTTGCTCTAAAACGACGTGCCACGTCGAGTTAAGCACGAATACGTGCATTTCACGCAGTTCCGGAGATATTACGTTTTTGAGTTCACACTCACGAACACTGGTAAAACGAAGTGTTCGAATCTAGTTTGTTTTGCTCTAAAACGACGTGGCACGTCGAGTTAAGCACGAATACGTGCATTTCACGCAGTTCTGGAGATATTACGTTTTTGAGTTCACACTCACGAACACTGGTAAAACGAAGTGTTCGAATCTAGCTTGTTTTGCTCTAAAACGACGTGCCACGTCGAGTTAAGCACGAATACGTGCATTTCACCCAGTTCTGGAGATATTACGTTTTTGAGTTCACACTCACGAACACTGGTAAAACGAAGTGTTCGAATCTAGCTTGTTTTGCTCTAAAACGACGTGGCACGTCGAGTTAAGCACGAATACGTGCATTTCACGCAGTTCTGGAGATATTACGTTTTTGAGTTCACACTCACGAACACTGGTAAAACGAAGTGTTCGAATCTAGTTTGTTTTGCTCTAAAACGACGTGCCACGTCGAGTTAAGCACGAATACGTGCATTTCACGCAGTTCTGGAGATATTACGTTTTTGAATTCACACTCACGAACACTGGTAAAACGAAGTGTTCGAATCTAGCTTGTTTTGCTCTAAAACGACGTGGCACGTCGAGTTAAGCACGAATACGTGCATTTCACGCAGTTCTGGAGATATTACGTTTTCGAGTTCACACTCACGAACACTGGTAAAACGAAGTGTTCGAATCTAGTTTGTTTTGCTCTAAAACGACGTGCCACGTCGAGTTAAGCACTAATACGTGCATTTCACGCAGTTCTGGAGATATTACGTTTTTGAGTTCACACTCACGAACACTGGTAAAACGAAGTGTTCGAATCTAGTTTGTTTTGCTCTAAAACGACGTGGCACGTCGAGTTAAGCACGAATACGTGCATTTCACGCAGTTCTGGAGATATTACGTTTTTGAGTTCACACTCACGAACACTGGTAAAACGAAGTGTTCGAATCTAGTTTGTTTTGCTCTCAAACGACGTTCCACGTCGAGTTAAGCACGAATACGTGCATTTCACGCAGTTCCGGAGATATTACGTTTTTGAGTTCACACTCACGAACACTGGTAAAACGAAGTGTTCGAATCTAGTTTGTTTTGCTCTAAAACGACGTGGCACGTCGAGTTAAGCAAGAATACGTGCATTTCACGCAGTTCTGGAGATATTACGTTTTTGAGTTCACACTCACGAACACTGGTAAAACGAAGTGTTCGAATCTAGTTTGTTTTGCTCTAAAACGACGTTCCACGTCGAGTTAAGCACGAATACGTGCATTTCACGCAGTTCCGGAGATATTACGTTTTTGAGTTCACACTCACGAACACTGGTAAAACGAAGTGTTCGAATCTAGCTTGTTTTGCTCTAAAACGACGTGGCACGTCGAGTTAAGCACGAATACGTGCATTTCACGCAGTTCTGGAGATATTACGTTTTTGAGTTCACACGAACACTGGTAAAACGAAGTGTTCGAATCTAGCTTGTTTTGCTCTAAAACGACGTGGCACGTCGAGTTAAGCACGAATACGTGCATTTCACGCAGTTCTGGAGATATTACGTTTTTGAACACACACACGAACACTGGTAAAACGAAGTGTTCGAATCTAGTTTGTTTTGCTCTAAAACGACGTGCCACGTCGAGTTACGCACGAATACGTGCATTTCACGCAGTTCTGGAGATATTACGTTTTCGAGTCACACTCACGAACACTGGTAAAACGAAGTGTTCGAATCTAGCTTGTTTTGCTGTAAAACGACGTGCCACGTCGAGTTAAGCACGAATACGTGCGTTTCACGCAGTTCTGGAGATATTACGTTTTTGAGTTCACACTCACGCACACTGGTAAAACGAAGTGTTCGAATCAAGCTTGTTTTGCTCTAAAACGACGTGCCACGTCGAGTTAAGCACGAATACATGCATTTCACGCAGTTCTGGAGATATTACGTTTTCGAGTCACACTCACGAACACTGGTAAAACGAAGTGTTCGAATCTAGCTTGTTTTGCTCTAAAACGACGTGCCACGTCGAGTTAAGCACGAATACGTGCATTTCACGCAGTTCTGGAGATATTACGTTTTTGAGTTCACACTCACGAACACTGGTAAAACGAAGTGTTCGAATCTAGTTTGTTTTGCTCTAAAACGACGTGCCACGTCGAGTTAAGCACGAATACGTGCATTTCACGCAGTTCTGGAGATATTACGTTTTCGAGTCACACTCACGAACACTGGTAAAACGAAGTGTTCCAATCTAGCTTGTTTTGCTGTAAAACGACGTGCAACGTCGAGTTAAGCACGAATACGTGCGTTTCACGCAGTTCCGGAGATATTACGTTTTTGAGTTCACACTCACGAACACTGGTAAAACGAAGTGTTCGAATCTAGTTTGTTTTCCTCTAAAACGACGTGGCACGTCGAGTTAAGCACGAATACGTGCATTTCACGCAGTTCTGGAGATATTACGTTTTTGAGTTCACACTCACGAACACTGGTAAAACGAAGTGTTCGAATCTAGTTTGTTTTGCTCTCAAACGACGTTCCACGTCGAGTTAAGCACGAATACGTGCATTTCACGCAGTTCCGGAGATATTACGTTTTTGAGTTCACACTCACGAACACTGGTAAAACGAAGTGTTCGAATCTAGCTTGTTTTGCTCTAAAACGACGTGGCACGTCGAGTTAAGCACGAATACGTGCATTTCACGCAGTTCTGGAGATATTACGTTTTTGAGTTCACACTCACGAACACTGGTAAAACGAAGTGTTCGAATCTAGCTTGTTTTGCTCTAAAACGACGTGGCACGTCGAGTTAAGCACGAATACGTGCATTTCACGCAGTTCTGGAGATATTACGTTTTTGAATTCACACTCACGAACACTGGTAAAACGAAGTGTTCGAATCTAGCTTGTTTTGCTCTAAAACGACGTGGCACCTCGAGTTAAGCACGAATACGTGCATTTCACGCAGTTCTGGAGATATTACGTTTTTGAACACACACACGAACACTGGTAAAACGAAGTGTTCGAATCTAGCTTGTTTTGCTCTAAAACGACGTGCCACGTCGAGTTAAGCACGAATACGTGCATTTCACGCAGTTCTGGAGATATTACGTTTTTGAATTCACACTCACGAACACTGGTAAAACGAAGTGTTCGAATCTAGCTTGTTTTGCTCTAAAACGACGTGGCACGTCGAGTTAAGCACGAATACGTGCATTTCACGCAGTTCTGGAGATATTACGTTTTCGAGTTCACACTCACGAACACTGGTAAAACGAAGTGTTCGAATCTAGTTTGTTTTGCTCTAAAACGACGTGCCACGTCGAGTTAAGCACTAATACGTGCATTTCACGCAGTTCTGGAGATATTACGTTTTTGAGTTCACACTCACGAACACTGGTAAAACGAAGTGTTCGAATCTAGTTTGTTTTGCTCTAAAACGACGTGGCACGTCGAGTTAAGCACGAATACGTGCATTTCACGCAGTTCTGGAGATATTACGTTTTTGAGTTCACACTCACGAACACTGGTAAAACGAAGTGTTCGAATCTAGTTTGTTTTGCTCTCAAACGACGTTCCACGTCGAGTTAAGCACGAATACGTGCATTTCACGCAGTTCCGGAGATATTACGTTTTTGAGTTCACACTCACGAACACTGGTAAAACGAAGTGTTCGAATCTAGTTTGTTTTGCTCTAAAACGACGTGGCACGTCGAGTTAAGCAAGAATACGTGCATTTCACGCAGTTCTGGAGATATTACGTTTTTGAGTTCACACTCACGAACACTGGTAAAACGAAGTGTTCGAATCTAGTTTGTTTTGCTCTAAAACGACGTTCCACGTCGAGTTAAGCACGAATACGTGCATTTCACGCAGTTCCGGAGATATTACGTTTTTGAGTTCACACTCACGAACACTGGTAAAACGAAGTGTTCGAATCTAGCTTGTTTTGCTCTAAAACGACGTGGCACGTCGAGTTAAGCACGAATACGTGCATTTCACGCAGTTCTGGAGATATTACGTTTTTGAGTTCACACGAACACTGGTAAAACGAAGTGTTCGAATCTAGCTTGTTTTGCTCTAAAACGACGTGGCACGTCGAGTTAAGCACGAATACGTGCATTTCACGCAGTTCTGGAGATATTACGTTTTTGAACACACACACGAACACTGGTAAAACGAAGTGTTCGAATCTAGTTTGTTTTGCTCTAAAACGACGTGCCACGTCGAGTTACGCACGAATACGTGCATTTCACGCAGTTCTGGAGATATTACGTTTTCGAGTCACACTCACGAACACTGGTAAAACGAAGTGTTCGAATCTAGCTTGTTTTGCTGTAAAACGACGTGCCACGTCGAGTTAAGCACGAATACGTGCGTTTCACGCAGTTCTGGAGATATTACGTTTTTGAGTTCACACTCACGCACACTGGTAAAACGAAGTGTTCGAATCAAGCTTGTTTTGCTCTAAAACGACGTGCCACGTCGAGTTAAGCACGAATACATGCATTTCACGCAGTTCTGGAGATATTACGTTTTCGAGTCACACTCACGAACACTGGTAAAACGAAGTGTTCGAATCTAGCTTGTTTTGCTCTAAAACGACGTGCCACGTCGAGTTAAGCACGAATACGTGCATTTCACGCAGTTCTGGAGATATTACGTTTTTGAGTTCACACTCACGAACACTGGTAAAACGAAGTGTTCGAATCTAGTTTGTTTTGCTCTAAAACGACGTGCCACGTCGAGTTAAGCACGAATACGTGCATTTCACGCAGTTCTGGAGATATTACGTTTTCGAGTCACACTCACGAACACTGGTAAAACGAAGTGTTCCAATCTAGCTTGTTTTGCTGTAAAACGACGTGCAACGTCGAGTTAAGCACGAATACGTGCGTTTCACGCAGTTCCGGAGATATTACGTTTTTGAGTTCACACTCACGAACACTGGTAAAACGAAGTGTTCGAATCTAGTTTGTTTTCCTCTAAAACGACGTGGCACGTCGAGTTAAGCACGAATACGTGCATATCACGCAGTTCTGGAGATATTACGTTTTTGAGTTCACACTCACGAACACTGGTAAAACGAAGTGTTCGAATCTAGTTTGTTTTGCTCTCAAACGACGTTCCACGTCGAGTTAAGCACGAATACGTGCATTTCACGCAGTTCCGGAGATATTACGTTTTTGAGTTCACACTCACGAACACTGGTAAAACGAAGTGTTCGAATCTAGCTTGTTTTGCTCTAAAACGACGTGGCACGTCGAGTTAAGCACGAATACGTGCATTTCACGCAGTTCTGGAGATATTACGTTTTTGAGTTCACACTCACGAACACTGGTAAAACGAAGTGTTCGAATCTAGCTTGTTTTGCTCTAAAACGACGTGGCACGTCGAGTTAAGCACGAATACGTGCATTTCACGCAGTTCTGGAGATATTACGTTTTTGAATTCACACTCACGAACACTGGTAAAACGAAGTGTTCGAATCTAGCTTGTTTTGCTCTAAAACGACGTGGCACCTCGAGTTAAGCACGAATACGTGCATTTCACGCAGTTCTGGAGATATTACGTTTTTGAACACACACACGAACACTGGTAAAACGAAGTGTTCGAATCTAGCTTGTTTTGCTCTAAAACGACGTGCCACGTCGAGTTAAGCACGAATACGTGCATTTCACGCAGTTCTGGAGATATTACGTTTTTGAGTTCACACTCACGAACACTGGTAAAACGAAGTGTTCGAATCAAGCTTGTTTTGCTCTAAAACGACGTGCCACGTCGAGTTAAGCACGAATACATGCATTTCACGCAGTTCTGGAGATATTACGTTTTCGAGTCACACTCACGAACACTGGTAAAACGAAGTGTTCGAATCTAGCTTGTTTTGCTCTAAAACGACGTGCCACGTCGAGTTAAGCACGAATACGTGCATTTCACGCAGTTCTCGAGATATTACGTTTTTGAGTTCACACTCACGAACACTGGTAAAACGAAGTGTTCGAATCTAGTTTGTTTTGCTCTAAAACGACGTGGCACGTCGAGTTAAGCACGAATACGTGCATTTCACGCAGTTCTGGAGATATTACGTTTTTGAGTTCACACTCACGAACACTGGTAAAACGAAGTGTTCGAATCTAGTTTGTTTTGCTCTAAAACGACGTGCCACGTCGAGTTAAGCACGAATACGTGCATTTCACGCAGTTCTGGAGATATTACGTTTTCGAGTCACACTCACGAACACTGGTAAAACGAAGTGTTCCAATCTAGCTTGTTTTGCTGTAAAACGACGTGCAACGTCGAGTTAAGCACGAATACGTGCGTTTCACGCAGTTCCGGAGATATTACGTTTTTGAGTTCACACTCACGAACACTGGTAAAACGAAGTGTTCGAATCTAGTTTGTTTTGCTCTAAAACGACGTGGCACGTCGAGTTAAGCACGAATACGTGCATTTCACGCAGTTCTGGAGATATTACGTTTTTGAGTTCACACTCACGAACACTGGTAAAACGAAGTGTTCGAATCTAGTTTGTTTTGCTCTCAAACGACGTTCCACGTCGAGTTAAGCACGAATACGTGCATTTCACGCAGTTCCGGAGATATTACGTTTTTGAGTTCACACTCACGAACACTGGTAAAACGAAGTGTTCGAATCTAGCTTGTTTTGCTCTAAAACGACGTGGCACGTCGAGTTAAGCACGAATACGTGCATTTCACGCAGTTCTGGAGATATTACGTTTTTGAGTTCACACTCACGAACACTGGTAAAACGAAGTGTTCGAATCTAGCTTGTTTTGCTCTAAAACGACGTGGCACGTCGAGTTAAGCACGAATACGTGCATTTCACGCAGTTCTGGAGATATTACGTTTTTGAGTTCACACTCACGAACACTGGTAAAACGAAGTGTTCGAATCTAGTTTGTTTTGCTCTAAAACGACGTGCCACGTCGAGTTAAGCACGAAAACGTGCATTTCACGCAGTTCTGGAGATATTACGTTTTTGAATTCACACTCACGAACACTGGTAAAACGAAGTGTTCGAATCTAGCTTGTTTTGCTCTAAAACGACGTGGCACCTCGAGTTAAGCACGAATACGTGCTTAACTCGTTCTGGGGATATTACGTTTTTGAACACACACACGAACACTGGTAAAACGAAGTGTTCGAATCTAGCTTGTTTTGCTCTAAAACGACGTGCCACGTCGAGTTAAGCACGAATACGTGCATTTCACGCAGTTCTGGAGATATTACGTTTTTGAGTTCACACTCACGAACACTGGTAAAACGAAGTGTTCGAATCTAGTTTGTTTTGCTCTAAAACGACGTGGCACGTCGAGTTAAGCACGAATACGTGCATTTCACGCAGTTCTGGAGATATTACGTTTTTGAGTTCACACTCTCGAACACTGGTAAAACGAAGTGTTCGAATCTAGTTTGTTTTGCTCTAAAACGACGTGCCACGTCGAGTTAAGCACGAATACGTGCATTTCACGCAGTTCCGGAGATATTGCGTTTTTGAGTTCACACTCACGAACACTGGTAAAACGAAGTGTTCGAATCTAGCTTGTTTTGCTCTAAAACGACGTGGCACGTCGAGTTAAGCACGAATACGTGCATTTCACGCAGTTCTGGAGATATTACGTTTTTGAACACACACACGAACACAGGTAAAACGAAGTGTTCGAATCTAGTTTGTTTTGCTCTAAAACGACGTGCCACGTCGAGTTACGCACGAATACGTGCATTTCACGCAGTTCTGGAGATATTACGTTTTCGAGTCACACTCACGAACACTGGTAAAACGAAGTGTTCGAATCTAGCTTGTTTTGCTGTAAAACGACGTGCCACGTCGAGTTAAGCACGAATACGTGCGTTTCACGCAGTTCTGGAGATATTACGTTTTTGAGTTCACACTCACGCACACTGGTAAAACGAAGTGTTCGAATCAAGCTTGTTTTGCTCTAAAACGACGTGCCACGTCGAGTTAAGCACGAATACATGCATTTCACGCAGTTCTGGAGATATTACGTTTTCGAGTCACACTCACGAACACTGGTAAAACGAAGTGTTCGAATCTAGCTTGTTTTGCTCTAAAACGACGTGCCACGTCGAGTTAAGCACGAATACGTGCATTTCACGCAGTTCTGGAGATATTACGTTTTTGAGTTCACACTCACGAACACTGGTAAAACGAAGTGTTCGAATCTAGTTTGTTTTGCTCTAAAACGACGTGCCACGTCGAGTTAAGCACGAATACGTGCATTTCACGCAGTTCTGGAGATATTACGTTTTCGAGTCACACTCACGAACACTGGTAAAACGAAGTGTTCCAATCTAGCTTGTTTTGCTGTAAAACGACGTGCAACGTCGAGTTAAGCACGAATACGTGCGTTTCACGCAGTTCCGGAGATATTACGTTTTTGAGTTCACACTCACGAACACTGGTAAAACGAAGTGTTCGAATCTAGTTTGTTTTCCTCTAAAACGACGTGGCACGTCGAGTTAAGCACGAATACGTGCATTTCACGCAGTTCTGGAGATATTACGTTTTTGAGTTCACACTCACGAACACTGGTAAAACGAAGTGTTCGAATCTAGTTTGTTTTGCTCTCAAACGACGTTCCACGTCGAGTTAAGCACGAATACGTGCATTTCACGCAGTTCCGGAGATATTACGTTTTTGAGTTCACACTCACGAACACTGGTAAAACGAAGTGTTCGAATCTAGCTTGTTTTGCTCTAAAACGACGTGGCACGTCGAGTTAAGCACGAATACGTGCATTTCACGCAGTTCTGGAGATATTACGTTTTTGAGTTCACACTCACGAACACTGGTAAAACGAAGTGTTCGAATCTAGCTTGTTTTGCTCTAAAACGACGTGGCACGTCGAGTTAAGCACGAATACGTGCATTTCACGCAGTTCTGGAGATATTACGTTTTTGAATTCACACTCACGAACACTGGTAAAACGAAGTGTTCGAATCTAGCTTGTTTTGCTCTAAAACGACGTGGCACCTCGAGTTAAGCACGAATACGTGCATTTCACGCAGTTCTGGAGATATTACGTTTTTGAACACACACACGAACACTGGTAAAACGAAGTGTTCGAATCTAGCTTGTTTTGCTCTAAAACGACGTGCCACGTCGAGTTAAGCACGAATACGTGCATTTCACGCAGTTCTGGAGATATTACGTTTTTGAGTTCACACTCACGAACACTGGTAAAACGAAGTGTTCGAATCAAGCTTGTTTTGCTCTAAAACGACGTGCCACGTCGAGTTAAGCACGAATACATGCATTTCACGCAGTTCTGGAGATATTACGTTTTCGAGTCACACTCACGAACACTGGTAAAACGAAGTGTTCGAATCTAGCTTGTTTTGCTCTAAAACGACGTGCCACGTCGAGTTAAGCACGAATACGTGCATTTCACGCAGTTCTCGAGATATTACGTTTTTGAGTTCACACTCACGAACACTGGTAAAACGAAGTGTTCGAATCTAGTTTGTTTTGCTCTAAAACGACGTGGCACGTCGAGTTAAGCACGAATACGTGCATTTCACGCAGTTCTGGAGATATTACGTTTTTGAGTTCACACTCACGAACACTGGTAAAACGAAGTGTTCGAATCTAGTTTGTTTTGCTCTAAAACGACGTGCCACGTCGAGTTAAGCACGAATACGTGCATTTCACGCAGTTCTGGAGATATTACGTTTTCGAGTCACACTCACGAACACTGGTAAAACGAAGTGTTCCAATCTAGCTTGTTTTGCTGTAAAACGACGTGCAACGTCGAGTTAAGCACGAATACGTGCGTTTCACGCAGTTCCGGAGATATTACGTTTTTGAGTTCACACTCACGAACACTGGTAAAACGAAGTGTTCGAATCTAGTTTGTTTTGCTCTAAAACGACGTGGCACGTCGAGTTAAGCACGAATACGTGCATTTCACGCAGTTCTGGAGATATTACGTTTTTGAGTTCACACTCACGAACACTGGTAAAACGAAGTGTTCGAATCTAGTTTGTTTTGCTCTCAAACGACGTTCCACGTCGAGTTAAGCACGAATACGTGCATTTCACGCAGTTCCGGAGATATTACGTTTTTGAGTTCACACTCACGAACACTGGTAAAACGAAGTGTTCGAATCTAGCTTGTTTTGCTCTAAAACGACGTGGCACGTCGAGTTAAGCACGAATACGTGCATTTCACGCAGTTCTGGAGATATTACGTTTTTGAGTTCACACTCACGAACACTGGTAAAACGAAGTGTTCGAATCTAGCTTGTTTTGCTCTAAAACGACGTGGCACGTCGAGTTAAGCACGAATACGTGCATTTCACGCAGTTCTGGAGATATTACGTTTTTGAGTTCACACTCACGAACACTGGTAAAACGAAGTGTTCGAATCTAGTTTGTTTTGCTCTAAAACGACGTGCCACGTCGAGTTAAGCACGAAAACGTGCATTTCACGCAGTTCTGGAGATATTACGTTTTTGAATTCACACTCACGAACACTGGTAAAACGAAGTGTTCGAATCTAGCTTGTTTTGCTCTAAAACGACGTGGCACCTCGAGTTAAGCACGAATACGTGCTTAACTCGTTCTGGGGATATTACGTTTTTGAACACACACACGAACACTGGTAAAACGAAGTGTTCGAATCTAGCTTGTTTTGCTCTAAAACGACGTGCCACGTCGAGTTAAGCACGAATACGTGCATTTCACGCAGTTCTGGAGATATTACGTTTTTGAGTTCACACTCACGAACACTGGTAAAACGAAGTGTTCGAATCTAGTTTGTTTTGCTCTAAAACGACGTGGCACGTCGAGTTAAGCACGAATACGTGCATTTCACGCAGTTCTGGAGATATTACGTTTTTGAGTTCACACTCTCGAACACTGGTAAAACGAAGTGTTCGAATCTAGTTTGTTTTGCTCTAAAACGACGTGCCACGTCGAGTTAAGCACGAATACGTGCATTTCACGCAGTTCCGGAGATATTGCGTTTTTGAGTTCACACTCACGAACACTGGTAAAACGAAGTGTTCGAATCTAGTTTGTTTTGCTCTAAAACGACGTGGCACGTCGAGTTAAGCACGAATACGTGCATTTCACGCAGTTCTGGAGATATTACGTTTTTGAGTTCACACTCACGAACACTGGTAAAACGAAGTGTTCGAATCTAGCTTGTTTTGCTCTAAAACGACGTGCCACGTCGAGTTAAGCACGAATACGTGCATTTCGCCCAGTTCTGGAGATATTACGTTTTTGAGTTCACACTCACGAACACTGGTAAAACGAAGTGTTCGAATCTAGCTTGTTTTGCTCTAAAACGACGTGCCACGTCGAGTTAAGCACGAATACGTGCATTTCACGCAGTTCTGGAGATATTACGTTTTTGAGTTCACACTCACGAACACTGGTAAAACGAATTGTTCGAATCTAGTTTGTTTTGCTCTAAAACGACGTGCCACGTCGAGTTAAGCACGAATACGTGCATTTCACGCAGTTCTGGAGATATTACGTTTTCGAGTTCACACTCACGAACACTGGTAAAACGAAGTGTTCGAATCTAGTTTGTTTTGCTCTAAAACGACGTGCCACGTCGAGTTAAGCACGAATACGTGCATTTCACGCAGTTCTGGAGATATTACGTTTTTGAGTTCACACTCACGAACACTGGTAAAACGAAGTGTTCGAATCTAGTTTGTTTTGCTCTAAAACGACGTGGCACGTCGAGTTAAGCACGAATACGTGCATTTCACGCAGTTCTGGAGATATTACGTTTTTGAGTTCACACTCACGAACACTGGTAAAACGAAGTGTTCGAATCTAGCTTGTTTTGCTCTAAAACGACGTGCCACGTCGAGTTAAGCACGAATACGTGCATTTCACGCAGTTCCGGAGATATTACGTTTTTGAGTTCACACTCACGAACACTGGTAAAACGAAGTGTTCGAATCTAGTTTGTTTTGCTCTAAAACGACGTGGCACGTCGAGTTAAGCACGAATACGTGCATTTCACGCAGTTCTGGAGATATTACGTTTTTGAGTTCACACTCACGAACACTGGTAAAACGAAGTGTTCGAATCTAGTTTGTTTTGCTCTAAAACGACGTTCCACGTCGAGTTAAGCACGAATACGTGCATTTCACGCAGTTCCGGAGATATTACGTTTTTGAGTTCACACTCACGAACACTGGTAAAACGAAGTGTTCGAATCTAGCTTGTTTTGCTCTAAAACGACGTGGCACGTCGAGTTAAGCACGAATACGTGCATTTCACGCAGTTCTGGAGATATTACGTTTTTGAGTTCACACTCACGAACACTGGTAAAACGAAGTGTTCGAATCTAGCTTGTTTTGCTCTAAAACGACGTGGCACGTCGAGTTAAGCACGAATACGTGCATTTCACGCAGTTCTGGAGATATTACGTTTTTGAGTTCACACTCACGAACACTGGTAAAACGAAGTGTTCGAATCTAGTTTGTTTTGCTCTAAAACGACGTGCCACGTCGAGTTAAGCACGAATACGTGCATTTCACGCAGTTCTGGAGATATTACGTTTTTGAATTCACACTCACGAACACTGGTAAAACGAAGTGTTCGAATCTAGCTTGTTTTGCTCTAAAACGACGTGGCACGTCGAGTTAAGCACGAATACGTGCATTTCACGCAGTTCTGGAGATATTACGTTTTTGAATTCACACTCACGAACACTGGTAAAACGAAGTGTTCGAATCTAGCTTGTTTTGCTCTAAAACGACGTGGCACGTCGAGTTAAGCACGAATACGTGCATTTCACGCAGTTCTGGAGATATTACGTTTTTGAGTTCACACTCACGAACACTGGTAAAACGGTGTTCGAATCTAGTTTGTTTTGCTCTAAAACGACGTGCCACGTCGAGTTAAGCACGAATACGTGCATTTCACGCAGTTCTGGAGATATTACGTTTTTGAGTTCACACTCACGAACACTGGTAAAACGAAGTGTTCGAATCTAGCTTGTTTTGCTCTAAAACGACGTGGCACGTCGAGTTAAGCACGAATACGTGCATTTCACGCAGTTCTGGAGATATTACGTTTTTGAGTTCACACTCACGAACACTGGTAAAACGAAGTGTTCGAATCTAGTTTGTTTTGCTCTAAAACGACGTGCCACGTCGAGTTAAGCACGAATACGTGCATTTCACGCAGTTCTGGAGATATTACGTTTTTGAATTCACACTCACGAACACTGGTAAAACGAAGTGTTCGAATCTAGCTTGTTTTGCTCTAAAACGACGTGGCACGTCGAGTTAAGCACGAATACGTGCATTTCACGCAGTTCTGGAGATATTACGTTTTCGAGTTCACACTCACGAACACTGGTAAAACGAAGTGTTCGAATCTAGTTTGTTTTGCTCTAAAACGACGTGCCACGTCGAGTTAAGCACGAATACGTGCATTTCACGCAGTTCTGGAGATATTACGTTTTTGAGTTCACACTCACGAACACTGGTAAAACGAAGTGTTCGAATCTAGTTTGTTTTGCTCTAAAACGACGTGGCACGTCGAGTTAAGCACGAATACGTGCATTTCACGCAGTTCTGGAGATATTACGTTTTTGAGTTCACACTCACGAACACTGGTAAAACGAAGTGTTCGAATCTAGTTTGTTTTGCTCTAAAACGACGTTCCACGTCGAGTTAAGCACGAATACGTGCATTTCACGCAGTTCCGGAGATATTACGTTTTTGAGTTCACACTCACGAACACTGGTAAAACGAAGTGTTCGAATCTAGCTTGTTTTGCTCTAAAACGACGTGGCACGTCGAGTTAAGCACGAATACGTGCATTTCACGCAGTTCTGGAGATATTACGTTTTTGAGTTCACACTCACGAACACTGGTAAAACGAAGTGTTCGAATCTAGCTTGTTTTGCTCTAAAACGACGTGGCACGTCGAGTTAAGCACGAATACGTGCATTTCACGCAGTTCTGGAGATATTACGTTTTTGAGTTCACACTCACGAACACTGGTAAAACGAAGTGTTCGAATCTAGTTTGTTTTGCTCTAAAACGACGTGCACGTCGAGTTAAGCACGAATACGTGCATTTCACGCAGTTCTGGAGATATTACGTTTTTGAGTTCACACTCACGAACACTGGTAAAACGAAGTGTTCGAATCTAGTTTGTTTTGCTCTAAAACGACGTGGCACGTCGAGTTAAGCACGAATACGTGCATTTCACGCAGTTCTGGAGATATTACGTTTTTGAGTTCACACTCACGAACACTGGTAAAACGAAGTGTTCGAATCTAGCTTGTTTTGCTCTAAAACGACGTGCCACGTCGAGTTAAGCACGAATACGTGCATTTCACGCAGTTCCGGAGATATTACGTTTTTGAGTTCACACTCACGAACACTGGTAAAACGAAGTGTTCGAATCTAGTTTGTTTTGCTCTAAAACGACGTGGCACGTCGAGTTAAGCACGAATACGTGCATTTCACGCAGTTCTGGAGATATTACGTTTTTGAGTTCACACTCACGAACACTGGTAAAACGAAGTGTTCGAATCTAGTTTGTTTTGCTCTAAAACGACGTTCCACGTCGAGTTAAGCACGAATACGTGCATTTCACGCAGTTCCGGAGATATTACGTTTTTGAGTTCACACTCACGAACACTGGTAAAACGAAGTGTTCGAATCTAGCTTGTTTTGCTCTAAAACGACGTGGCACGTCGAGTTAAGCACGAATACGTGCATTTCACGCAGTTCTGGAGATATTACGTTTTTGAGTTCACACTCACGAACACTGGTAAAACGAAGTGTTCGAATCTAGCTTGTTTTGCTCTAAAACGACGTGGCACGTCGAGTTAAGCACGAATACGTGCATTTCACGCAGTTCTGGAGATATTACGTTTTTGAGTTCACACTCACGAACACTGGTAAAACGAAGTGTTCGAATCTAGTTTGTTTTGCTCTAAAACGACGTGCCACGTCGAGTTAAGCACGAATACGTGCATTTCACGCAGTTCTGGAGATATTACGTTTTTGAATTCACACTCACGAACACTGGTAAAACGAAGTGTTCGAATCTAGCTTGTTTTGCTCTAAAACGACGTGGCACGTCGAGTTAAGCACGAATACGTGCATTTCACGCAGTTCTGGAGATATTACGTTTTTGAACACACACACGAACACTGGTAAAACGAAGTGTTCGAATCTAGCTTGTTTTGCTCTAAAAACGACGTGCCACGTCGAGTTAAGCACGAATACGTGCATTTCACGCAGTTCTGGAGATATTACGTTTTTGAGTTCACACTCACGAACACTGGTAAAACGAAGTGTTCGAATCTAGTTTGTTTTGCTCTAAAACGACGTGGCACGTCGAGTTAAGCACGAATACGTGCATTTCACGCAGTTCTGGAGATATTACGTTTTTGAGTTCACACTCACGAGCACTGGTAAAACGAAGTGTTCGAATCTAGTTTGTTTTGCTCTAAAACGACATGCCACGTCGAGTTAAGCACGAATACGTGCATTTCACGCAGTTCCGGAGATATTACGTTTTTGAGTTCACACTCACGAACACTGTAAAACGAAGTGTTCGAATCTAGTTGTTTTGCTCTAAAACGACGTGCCACGTCGAGTTAAGCACGAATACGTGCATTTCACGCAGTTCTGGAGATATTACGTTTTTGAATTCACACTCACGAACACTGGTAAAACGAAGTGTTCGAATCTAGCTTGTTTTGCTCTAAAACGACGTGCACGTCGAGTTAAGCACGAATACGTGCATTTCACGCAGTTCTGGAGATATTACGTTTTCGAGTTCACACTCACGAACACTGGTAAAACGAAGTGTTCGAATCTAGTTTGTTTTGCTCTAAAACGACGTGCCACGTCGAGTTAAGCACGAATACGTGCTTTCACGCAGTTCTGGAGATATTACGTTTTTGAGTTCACACTCACGAACACTGGTAAAACGAAGTGTTCGAATCTAGCTTGTTTTGCTCTAAAACGACGTGGCACGTCGAGTTAAGCACGAATACGTGCATTTCACGCAGTCTGGAGATATTACGTTTTCGAGTTCACACTCACGAACACTGGTAAAACGAAGTGTTCGAATCTAGTTTGTTTTGCTCTAAAACGACGTGCCACGTGGAGTTAAGCACGAATACGTGCATTTCACGCAGTTCTGGAGATATTACGTTTTTGAGTTCACACTCACGAACACTGGTAAAACGAAGTGGTTCGAATCTAGTTTGTTTTGCTCTAAAACGACGTGGCACGTCGAGTTAAGCACGAATACGTGCATTTCACGCAGTTCTGGAGATATTACGTTTTTGAGTTCACACTCACGAACACTGGTAAAACGAAGTGTTCGAATTCTAGCTTGTTTTGCTCTAAAACGACGTGCCACGTCGAGTTAAGCACGAATACGTGCATTTCACGCAGTCTGGAGTATTACGTTTTTGAGTTCACACTCACGAACACTGGTAAAACTAAGTGTTCGAATCTAGTTGTTTTGCTCTAAAACGACGTTCCACGTCGAGTTAAGCACGAATACGTGCATTTCACGCATTCCGAGATATTACGTTTTTGAGTTCACACCTCACGAACACTGGTAAAGACGAAGTGTTCGAATCTAGCTTGTTTTGCTCTAAAACGACGTGGCACGTCGAGTTAAGCACGAATACGTGCATTTCACGCAGTTCTGGAGATATTACGTTTTTGAGTTCACACTCACGAACACTGGGTAAAACGAAGTGTTCGAATCTAGTTTGTTTTGCTCTAAAACGACGTGCCACGTCGAGTTACGCACGAATACGTGCATTTCACGCAGTTCTGGAGATATTACGTTTTCGAGTCACACTCACGACACTGGTAAAACGAAGTGTTCGGAATCTAGCTTGTTTTGCTGTAAAACGACGTGCAACGTCGAGTTAAGCACGAATACGTGCGTTTCACGCAGTTCCGGAGATATTACGTTTTTGAGTTCACACTCACGAACACTGGTAAAACGAAGTGTTCGAATCTAGTTTGTTTTGCTCTAAAACGACGTGGCACGTCGAGTTAAGCACGAATACGTGCATTTCACGCAGTTCTGGAGATATTACGTTTTTGAGTTCACACTCACGAACACTGGTAAAACGAAGTGTTCGAATCTAGTTTGTTTTGCTCTCAAACGACGTTCCACGTCGAGTTAAGCACCGAATACGTGCATTTCACGCAGTTCCGGAGATATTACGTTTTTGAGTTCACACTCACCGAACACTGGTAAACGAAGTGTTCGAATCTAGCTTGTTTTGCTCTAAAACGACGTGGCACGTCGAGTTTAAGCACGAATACGTGCATTTCACGCAGTTCTGGAGATATTACGTTTTTGAGTTCAAACTCACGAACACTGGTAAAACGAAGTGTTCGAATCTAGCTTGTTTTGCTCTAAAACGACGTGCCACGTCGAGTTAAGCACGAATACGTGCATTTCACGCAGTTCCGGAGATATTACGTTTTGAGTTCACACTCACGAACACTGGTAAAACGAAGTGTTCGAATCTAGTTTGTTTTGCTCTAAAACGACGTGGCACGTCGAGTTAAGCACGAATACGTGCATTTCACGCAGTTCTGGAGATATTACGTTTTTGAGTTCACACTCACGAACACTGGTAAAACGAGTGTTCGAATCTAGTTTGTTTTGCTCTAAAAACGACGGTTCCACGTCGAGTTAAGCACGAATACGTGCATTTCACGCAGTTCCGGAGATATTACGTTTTTGAGTTCACACTCACGAACACTGGTAAAACGAAGTGTTCGAATCTAGCTTGTTTTGCTCTAAAACGACGTGGCACGTCGAGTTAAGCACGAATACGTGCATTTCACGCAGTCTGGAGATATTACGTTTTTGAGTTCACACTCACGAACACTGGTTAAAACGAAGTGTTCGAATCTAGTTTGTTTTGCTCTAAAACGACGTGCCACGTGGAGTTAAGCACGAATACGTGCATTTCACGCAGTTCTGGAGATATTACGTTTTTGAGTTCACACTCACGAACACTGGTAAAACGAAGTGTTCGAATCTAGTTTGTTTTGCTCTAAAACGACGTGGCACGTCGAGTTAAGCACGAATACGTGCATTTCACGCAGTTCTGGAGATATTACGTTTTTGAGTTCACACTCACGAACACTGGTAAAACGAAGTGTTCGAATCTAGCTTGTTTTGCTCTAAAACGACGTGCCACGTCGAGTTAAGCACGAATACGTGCATTTCACGCAGTTCCGGAGATATTACGTTTTTGAGTTCACACTCACGAACACTGGTAAAACGAAGTGTTCGAATCTAGTTTGTTTTGCTCTAAAACGACGTGGCACGTCGAGTTAAGCACGAATACGTGCATTTCACGCAGTTCTGGAGATATTACGTTTTTGAGTTCACACTCACGAACACTGGTAAAACGAAGTGTTCGAATCTAGTTTGTTTTGCTCTAAAACGACGTTCCACGTCGAGTTAAGCACGAATACGTGCATTTCACGCATTTCCGGAGATATTACGTTTTTGAGTTCACACTCACGAACACTGGTAAAACGAAGTGTTCGAATCTAGCTTGTTTTGCTCTAAAACGACGTGGCACGTCGAGTTAAGCACGAATACGTGCATTTCACGCAGTTCTGGAGATATTACGTTTTTGAGTTCACACTCACGAACACTGGTAAAACGAAGTGTTCGAATCTAGTTTGTTTTGCTCTAAAACGACGTGCCACGTCGAGTTACGCACGAATACGTGCATTTCACGCAGTTCTGGAGATATTACGTTTTTCGAGTCACACTCACGAACACTGGTAAAACGAAGTGTTCGAATCTAGCTTGTTTTGCTGTAAAACGACGTGCAACGTCGAGTTAAGCACGAATACGTGCGTTTCACGCAGTTCCGGAGATATTACGTTTTTGAGTTCACACTCACGAACACTGGTAAAACGAAGTGTTCGAATCTAGTTTGTTTTGCTCTAAAACGACGTGGCACGTCGAGTTAAGCACGAATACGTGCATTTCACGCAGTTCTGGAGATATTACGTTTTTGAGTTCACACTCACGAACACTGGTAAAACGAAGTGTTCGAATCTAGTTTGTTTTGCTCTCAAACGACGTTCCACGTCGAGTTAAGCACGAATACGTGCATTTCACGCAGTTCCGGAGATATTACGTTTTTGAGTTCACACTCACGAACACTGGTAAAACGAAGTGTTCGAATCTAGCTTGTTTTGCTCTAAAACGACGTGGCACGTCGAGTTAAGCACGAATACGTGCATTTCACGCAGTTCTGGAGATATTACGTTTTTGAGTTCACACTCACGAACACTGGTAAAACGAAGTGTTCGAATCTAGCTTGTTTTGCTCTAAAACGACGTGCCACGTCGAGTTAAGCACGAATACGTGCATTTCACGCAGTTCCGGAGATATTACGTTTTTGAGTTCACACTCACGAACACTGGTAAAACGAAGTGTTCGAATCTAGTTTGTTTTGCTCTAAAACGACGTGGCACGTCGAGTTAAGCACGAATACGTGCATTTCACGCAGTTCTGGAGATATTACGTTTTTGAGTTCACACTCACGAACACTGGTAAAACGAAGTGTTCGAATCTAGTTTGTTTTGCTCTAAAACGACGTTCCACGTCGAGTTAAGCACGAATACGTGCATTTCACGCAGTTCCGGAGATATTACGTTTTTGAGTTCACACTCACGAACACTGGTAAAACGAAGTGTTCGAATCTAGCTTGTTTTGCTCTAAAACGACGTGGCACGTCGAGTTAAGCACGAATACGTGCATTTCACGCAGTTCTGGAGATATTACGTTTTTGAGTTCACACTCACGAACACTGGTAAAACGAAGTGTTCGAATCTAGTTTGTTTTGCTCTAAAACGACGTGCCACGTCGAGTTACGCACGAATACGTGCATTTCACGCAGTTCTGGAGATATTACGTTTTCGAGTCACACTCACGAACACTGGTAAAACGAAGTGTTCGAATCTAGCTTGTTTTGCTGTAAAACGACGTGCAACGTCGAGTTAAGCACGAATACGTGCGTTTCACGCAGTTCCGGAGATATTACGTTTTTGAGTTCACACTCACGAACACTGGTAAAACGAAGTGTTCGAATCTAGTTTGTTTTGCTCTAAAACGACGTGGCACGTCGAGTTAAGCACGAATACGTGCATTTCACGCAGTTCTGGAGATATTACGTTTTTGAGTTCACACTCACGAACACTGGTAAAACGAAGTGTTCGAATCTAGTTTGTTTTGCTCTCAAACGACGTTCCACGTCGAGTTAAGCACGAATACGTGCATTTCACGCAGTTCCGGAGATATTACGTTTTTGAGTTCACACTCACGAACACTGGTAAAACGAAGTGTTCGAATCTAGCTTGTTTTGCTCTAAAACGACGTGGCACGTCGAGTTAAGCACGAATACGTGCATTTCACGCAGTTCTGGAGATATTACGTTTTTGAGTTCACACGAACACTGGTAAAACGAAGTGTTCGAATCTAGCTTGTTTTGCTCTAAAACGACGTGGCACATCGAGTTAAGCACGAATACGTGCATATCACGCAGTTCTGGAGATATTACGTTTTTGAGTTCACACTCACGAACACTGGTAAAACGAAGTGTTCGAATCTAGTTTGTTTTGCTCTAAAACGACGTGCCACGTCGAGTTAAGCACGAATACGTGCATTTCACGCAGTTCTGGAGATATTACGTTTTTGAATTCACACTCACGAACACTGGTAAAACGAAGTGTTCGAATCTAGCTTGTTTTGCTCTAAAACGACGTGGCACCTCGAGTTAAGCACGAATACGTGCATTTCACGCAGTTCTGGAGATATTACGTTTTTGAACACACACACGAACACTGGTAAAACGAAGTGTTCGAATCTAGCTTGTTTTGCTCTAAAACGACGTGCCACGTCGAGTTAAGCACGAATACGTGCATTTCACGCAGTTCTGGAGATATTACGTTTTTGAGTTCACACTCACGAACACTGGTAAAACGAAGTGTTCGAATCTAGTTTCTTTTGCTCTAAAACGACGTGGCACGTCGAGTTAAGCACGAATACGTGCATTTCAGGCAGTTCTGGAGATATTACGTTTTTGAGTTCACACTCTCGAACACTGGTAAAACGAAGTGTTCGAATCTAGTTTGTTTTGCTCTAAAACGACGTGCCACGTCGAGTTAAGCACGAATACGTGCATTTCACGCAGTTCCGGAGATATTACGTTTTTGAGTTCACACTCACGAACACTGGTAAAACGAAGTGTTCGAATCTAGTTTGTTTTGCTCTAAAACGACGTGGCACGTCGAGTTAAGCACGAATACGTGCATTTCACGCAGTTCTGGAGATATTACGTTTTTGAGTTCACACTCACGAACACTGGTAAAACGAAGTGTTCGAATCTAGCTTGTTTTGCTCTAAAACGACGTGCCACGTCGAGAGTTAAGCACGAATACGTGCATTTCACCCAGTTCTGGAGATATTACGTTTTTGAGTTCACACTCACGAACACTGGTAAAACGAAGTGTTCGAATCTAGCTTGTTTTGCTCTAAAACGACGTGGCACGTCGAGTTAAGCACGAATACGTGCATTTCACGCAGTTCTGGAGATATTACGTTTTTGAGTTCACACTCACGAACACTGGTAAAACGAATTGTTCGAATCTAGTTTGTTTTGCTCTAAAACGACGTGCCACGTCGAGTTAAGCACGAATACGTGCATTTCACGCAGTTCTGGAGATATTACGTTTTTGAATTCACACTCACGAACACTGGTAAAACGAAGTGTTCGAATCTAGCTTGTTTTGCTCTAAAACGACGTGGCACGTCGAGTTAAGCACGAATACGTGCATTTCACGCAGTTCTGGAGATATTACGTTTTCGAGTTCACACTCACGAACACTGGTAAAACGAAGTGTTCGAATCTAGTTTGTTTTGCTCTAAAACGACGTGGCACGTCGAGTTAAGCACGAATACGTGCATTTCACGCAGTTCTGGAGATATTACGTTTTTGAGTTCACACTCACGAACACTGGTAAAACGAAGTGTTCGAATCTAGCTTGTTTTGCTCTAAAACGACGTGCCACGTCGAGTTAAGCACGAATACGTGCATTTCACGCAGTTCCGGAGATGTTACGTTTTTGAGTTCACACTCACGAACACTGGTAAAACGAAGTGTTCGAATCTAGTTTGTTTTGCTCTAAAACGACGTGGCACGTCGAGTTAAGCACGAATACGTGCATTTCACGCAGTTCTGGAGATATTACGTTTTTGAGTTCACACTCACGAACACTGGTAAAACGAAGTGTTCGAATCTAGTTTGTTTTGCTCTAAAACGACGTTCCACGTCGAGTTAAGCACGAATACGTGCATTTCACGCAGTTCCGGAGATATTACTCACGAACACTGGTAAAACGAAGTGTTCGAATCTAGCTTGTTTTGCTCTAAAACGACGTGGCACGTCGAGTTAAGCACGAATACGTGCATTTCACGCAGTTCTGGAGATATTACGTTTTTGAGTTCACACTCACGAACACTGGTAAAACGAAGTGTTCGAATCTAGCTTGTTTTGCTCTAAAACGACGTGGCACGTCGAGTTAAGCACGAATACGTGCATTTCACGCAGTTCTGGAGATATTACGTTTTTGAATTCACACTCACGAACACTGGTAAAACGAAGTGTTCGAATCTAGCTTGTTTTGCTCTAAAACGACGTGGCACGTCGAGTTAAGCACGAATACGTGCATTTCACGCAGTTCTGGAGATATTACGTTTTTGAACACACACACGAACACTGGTAAAACGAAGTGTTCGAATCTAGTTTGTTTTGCTCTAAAACGACGTGCCACGTCGAGTTACGCACGAATACGTGCATTTCACGCAGTTCTGGAGATATTACGTTTTCGAGTCACACTCACGAACACTGGTAAAACGAAGTGTTCGAATCTAGCTTGTTTTGCTGTAAAACGACGTGCCACGTCGAGTTAAGCACGAATACGTGCGTTTCACGCAGTTCTGGAGATATTACGTTTTTGAGTTCACACTCACGCACACTGGTAAAACGAAGTGTTCGAATCAAGCTTGTTTTGCTCTAAAACGACGTGCCACGTCGAGTTAAGCACGAATACATGCATTTCACGCAGTTCTGGAGATATTACGTTTTCGAGTCACACTCACGAACACTGGTAAAACGAAGTGTTCGAATCTAGCTTGTTTTGCTCTAAAACGACGTGCCACGTCGAGTTAAGCACGAATACGTGCATTTCACGCAGTTCTCGAGATATTACGTTTTTGAGTTCACACTCACGAACACTGGTAAAACGAAGTGTTCGAATCTAGTTTGTTTTGCTCTAAAACGACGTGCCACGTCGAGTTAAGCACGAATACATGCATTTCACGCAGTTCTGGAGATATTACGTTTTTGAGTTCACACTCACGAACACTGGTAAAACGAAGTGTTCGAATCTAGTTTGTTTTGCTCTAAAACGACGTGCCACGTCGAGTTAAGCACGAATACGTGCATTTCACGCAGTTCTGGAGATATTACGTTTTCGAGTCACACTCACGAACACTGGTAAAACGAAGTGTTCGAATCTAGCTTGTTTTGCTGTAAAACGACGTGCAACGTCGAGTTAAGCACGAATACGTGCGTTTCACGCAGTTCCGGAGATATTACGTTTTTGAGTTCACACTCACGAACACTGGTAAAACGAAGTGTTCGAATCTAGTTTGTTTTGCTCTAAAACGACGTGGCACGTCGAGTTAAGCACGAATACGTGCATTTCACGCAGTTCTGGAGATATTACGTTTTTGAGTTCACACTCACGAACACTGGTAAAACGAAGTGTTCGAATCTAGTTTGTTTTGCTCTCAAACGACGTTCCACGTCGAGTTAAGCACGAATACGTGCATTTCACGCAGTTCCGGAGATATTACGTTTTTGAGTTCACACTCACGAACACTGGTAAAACGAAGTGTTCGAATCTAGCTTGTTTTGCTCTAAAACGACGTGGCACGTCGAGTTAAGCACGAATACGTGCATTTCACGCAGTTCTGGAGATATTACGTTTTTGAGTTCACACTCACGAACACTGGTAAAACGAAGTGTTCGAATCTAGCTTGTTTTGCTCTAAAACGACGTGGCACATCGAGTTAAGCACGAATACGTGCATTTCACGCAGTTCTGGAGATATTACGTTTTTGAGTTCACACTCACGAACACTGGTAAAACGAAGTGTTCGAATCTAGTTTGTTTTGCTCTAAAACGACGTGCCACGTCGAGTTAAGCACGAATACGTGCATTTCACGCAGTTCTGGAGATATTACGTTTTTGAATTCACACTCACGAACACTGGTAAAACGAAGTGTTCGAATCTAGCTTGTTTTGCTCTAAAACGACGTGGCACCTCGAGTTAAGCACGAATACGTGCATTTCACGCAGTTCTGGAGATATTACGTTTTTGAACACACACACGAACACTGGTAAAACGAAGTGGTCGAATCTAGCTTGTTTTGCTCTAAAACGACGTGCCACGTCGAGTTAAGCACGAATACGTGCATTTCACGCAGTTCTGGAGATATTACGTTTTTGAGTTCACACTCACGAACACTGGTAAAACGAAGTGTTCGAATCTAGTTTGTTTTGCTCTAAAACGACGTGGCACGTCGAGTTAAGCACGAATACGTGCATTTCAGGCAGTTCTGGAGATATTACGTTTTTGAGTTCACACTCTCGAACACTGGTAAAACGAAGTGTTCGAATCTAGTTTGTTTTGCTCTAAAACGACGTGCCACGTCGAGTTAAGCACGAATACGTGCATTTCACGCAGTTCCGGAGATATTACGTTTTTGAGTTCACACTCACGAACACTGGTAAAACGAAGTGTTCGAATCTAGTTTGTTTTGCTCTAAAACGACGTGGCACGTCGAGTTAAGCACGAATACGTGCATTTCACGCAGTTCTGGAGATATTACGTTTTTGAGTTCACACTCACGAACACTGGTAAAACGAAGTGTTCGAATCTAGCTTGTTTTGCTCTAAAACGACGTGCCACGTCGAGTTAAGCACGAATACGTGCATTTCACCCAGTTCTGGAGATATTACGTTTTTGAGTTCACACTCACGAACACTGGTAAAACGAAGTGTTCGAATCTAGCTTGTTTTGCTCTAAAACGACGTGGCACGTCGAGTTAAGCACGAATACGTGCATTTCACGCAGTTCTGGAGATATTACGTTTTTGAGTTCACACTCACGAACACTGGTAAAACGAATTGTTCGAATCTAGTTTGTTTTGCTCTAAAACGACGTGCCACGTCGAGTTAAGCACGAATACGTGCATTTCACGCAGTTCTGGAGATATTACGTTTTTGAATTCACACTCACGAACACTGGTAAAACGAAGTGTTCGAATCTAGCTTGTTTTGCTCTAAAACGACGTGGCACGTCGAGTTAAGCACGAATACGTGCATTTCACGCAGTTCTGGAGATATTACGTTTTCGAGTTCACACTCACGAACACTGGTAAAACGAAGTGTTCGAATCTAGTTTGTTTTGCTCTAAAACGACGTGGCACGTCGAGTTAAGCACGAATACGTGCATTTCACGCAGTTCTGGAGATATTACGTTTTTGAGTTCACACTCACGAACACTGGTAAAACGAAGTGTTCGAATCTAGCTTGTTTTGCTCTAAAACGACGTGCCACGTCGAGTTAAGCACGAATACGTGCATTTCACGCAGTTCCGGAGATATTACGTTTTTGAGTTCACACTCACGAACACTGGTAAAACGAAGTGTTCGAATCTAGTTTGTTTTGCTCTAAAACGACGTGGCACGTCGAGTTAAGCACGAATACGTGCATTTCACGCAGTTCTGGAGATATTACGTTTTTGAGTTCACACTCACGAACACTGGTAAAACGAAGTGTTCGAATCTAGTTTGTTTTGCTCTAAAACGACGTTCCACGTCGAGTTAAGCACGAATACGTGCATTTCACGCAGTTCCGGAGATATTACTCACGAACACTGGTAAAACGAAGTGTTCGAATCTAGCTTGTTTTGCTCTAAAACGACGTGGCACGTCGAGTTAAGCACGAATACGTGCATTTCACGCAGTTCTGGAGATATTACGTTTTTGAGTTCACACTCACGAACACTGGTAAAACGAAGTGTTCGAATCTTGCTTGTTTTGCTCTAAAACAACGTGGCACGTCGAGTTAAGCACGAATACGTGCATTTCACGCAGTTCTGGAGATATTACGTTTTTGAATTCACACTCACGAACACTGGTAAAACGAAGTGTTCGAATCTAGCTTGTTTTGCTCTAAAACGACGTGGCACGTCGAGTTAAGCACGAATACGTGCATTTCACGCAGTTCTGGAGATATTACGTTTTTGAACACACACACGAACACTGGTAAAACGAAGTGTTCGAATCTAGTTTGTTTTGCTCTAAAACGACGTGCCACGTCGAGTTACGCACGAATACGTGCATTTCACGCAGTTCTGGAGATATTACGTTTTCGAGTCACACTCACGAACACTGGTAAAACGAAGTGTTCGAATCTAGCTTGTTTTGCTGTAAAACGACGTGCCACGTCGAGTTAAGCACGAATACGTGCGTTTCACGCAGTTCTGGAGATATTACGTTTTTGAGTTCACACTCACGCACACTGGTAAAACGAAGTGTTCGAATCAAGCTTGTTTTGCTCTAAAACGACGTGCCACGTCGAGTTAAGCACGAATACATGCATTTCACGCAGTTCTGGAGATATTACGTTTTCGAGTCACACTCACGAACACTGGTAAAACGAAGTGTTCGAATCTAGCTTGTTTTGCTCTAAAACGACGTGCCACGTCGAGTTAAGCACGAATACGTGCATTTCACGCAGTTCTCGAGATATTACGTTTTTGAGTTCACACTCACGAACACTGGTAAAACGAAGTGTTCGAATCTAGTTTGTTTTGCTCTAAAACGACGTGCCACGTCGAGTTAAGCACGAATACATGCATTTCACGCAGTTCTGGAGATATTACGTTTTTGAGTTCACACTCACGAACACTGGTAAAACGAAGTGTTCGAATCTAGTTTGTTTTGCTCTAAAACGACGTGCCACGTCGAGTTAAGCACGAATACGTGCATTTCACGCAGTTCTGGAGATATTACGTTTTCGAGTCACACTCACGAACACTGGTAAAACGAAGTGTTCGAATCTAGCTTGTTTTGCTGTAAAACGACGTGCAACGTCGAGTTAAGCACGATACGTGCGTTTCACGCAGTTCCGGAGATATTACGTTTTTGAGTTCACACTCACGAACACTGGTAAAACGAAGTGTTCGAATCTAGTTTGTTTTGCTCTAAAACGACGTGGCACGTCGAGTTAAGCACGAATACGTGCATTTCACGCAGTTCTGGAGATATTACGTTTTTGAGTTCACACTCACGAACACTGGTAAAACGAAGTGTTCGAATCTAGTTTGTTTTGCTCTCAAACGACGTTCCACGTCGAGTTAAGCACGAATACGTGCATTTCACGCAGTTCCGGAGATATTACGTTTTTGAGTTCACACTCACGAACACTGGTAAAACGAAGTGTTCGAATCTAGCTTGTTTTGCTCTAAAACGACGTGGCACGTCGAGTTAAGCACGAATACGTGCATTTCACGCAGTTCTGGAGATATTACGTTTTTGAGTTCACACTCACGAACACTGGTAAAACGAAGTGTTCGAATCTAGTTTGTTTTGCTCTAAAACGACGTGGCACGTCGAGTTAAGCACGAATACGTGCATTTCACGCAGTTCTGGAGATATTACGTTTTTGAGTTCACACTCACGAACACTGGTAAAACGAAGTGTTCGAATCTAGCTTGTTTTGCTCTAAAACGACGTGCCACGTCGAGTTAAGCACGAATACGTGCATTTCACGCTGTTCCGGAGATATTACGTTTTTGAGTTCACACTCACGAACACTGGTAAAACGAAGTGTTCGAATCTAGTTTGTTTTGCTCTAAAACGACGTGGCACGTCGAGTTAAGCACGAATACGTGCATTTCACGCAGTTCTGGAGATATTACGTTTTTGAGTTCACACTCACGAACACTGGTAAAACGAAGTGTTCGAATCTAGTTTGTTTTGCTCTAAAACGACGTTCCACGTCGAGTTAAGCACGAATACGTGCATTTCACGCAGTTCCGGAGATATTACGTTTTTGAACACACACACGAACACTGGTAAAACGAAGTGTTCGAATCTAGTTTGTTTTGCTCTAAAACGACGTGCCACGTCGAGTTACGCACGAATACGTGCATTTCACGCAGTTCTGGAGATATTACGTTTTCGAGTCACACTCACGAACACTGGTAAAACGAAGTGTTCGAATCTAGCTTGTTTTGCTGTAAAACGACGTGCCACGTCGAGTTAAGCACGAATACATGCATTTCACGCAGTTCTGGAGATATTACGTTTTCGAGTCACACTCACGAACACTGGTAAAACGAAGTGTTCGAATCTAGCTTGTTTTGCTCTAAAACGACGTGCCACGTCGAGTTAAGCACGAATACGTGCATTTCACGCAGTTCTGGAGATATTACGTTTTTGAGTTCACACTCACGAACACTGGTAAAACGAAGTGTTCGAATCTAGTTTGTTTTGCTCTAAAACGACGTGGCACGTCGAGTTAAGCACGAATACGTGCATTTCACGCAGTTCTGGAGATATTACGTTTTTGAGTTCACACTCACGAACACTGGTAAAACGAAGTGTTCGAATCTAGTTTGTTTTGCTCTAAAACGACGTGCCACGTCGAGTTAAGCACGAATACGTGCATTTCACGCAGTTCCGGAGATATTACGTTTTTGAGTTCACACTCACGAACACTGGTAAAACGAAGTGTTCGAATCTAGCTTGTTTTGCTCTAAAACGACGTGCCACGTCGAGTTAAGCACGAATACGTGCATTTCACGCAGTTCCGGAGATATTACGTTTTTGAGTTCACACTCACGAACACTGGTAAAACGAAGTGTTCGAATCTAGTTTGTTTTGCTCTAAAACGACGTGGCACGTCGAGTTAAGCACGAATACGTGCATTTCACGCAGTTCTGGAGATATTACGTTTTTGAGTTCACACTCACGAACACTGGTAAAACGAAGTGTTCGAATCTAGTTTGTTTTGCTCTCAAACGACGTTCCACGTCGAGTTAAGCACGAATACGTGCATTTCACGCAGTTCTGGAGATATTACGTTTTTGAGTTCACACTCACGAACACTGGTAAAACGAAGTGTTCGAATCTAGTTTGTTTTGCTCTAAAACGACGTGGCACGTCGAGTTAAGCACGAATACGTGCATTTCACGCAGTTCTGGAGATATTACGTTTTTGAGTTCACACTCACGAACACTGGTAAAACGAAGTGTTCGAATCTAGCTTGTTTTGCTCTAAAACGACGTGGCACGTCGAGTTAAGCACGAATACGTGCATTTCACGCAGTTCTGGAGATATTACGTTTTTGAGTTCACACTCACGAACACTGGTAAAACGAAGTGTTCGAATCTAGTTTGTTTTGCTCTAAAACGACGTGGCACGTCGAGTTAAGCACGAATACGTGCATTTCACGCAGTTCTGGAGATATTACGTTTTTGAGTTCACACTCACGAACACTGGTAAAACGAAGTGTTCGAATCTAGCTTGTTTTGCTCTAAAACGACGTGCCACGTCGAGTTAAGCACGAATACGTGCATTTCACGCAGTTCCGGAGATATTACGTTTTTGAGTTCACACTCACGAACACTGGTAAAACGAAGTGTTCGAATCTAGTTTGTTTTGCTCTAAAACGACGTGGCACGTCGAGTTAAGCACGAATACGTGCATTTCACGCAGTTCTGGAGATATTACGTTTTTGAGTTCACACTCACGAACACTGGTAAAACGAAGTGTTCGAATCTAGCTTGTTTTGCTGTAAAACGACGTGCCACGTCGAGTTAAGCACGAATACGTGCGTTTCACGCAGTTCTGGAGATATTACGTTTTTGAACACACACACGAACACTGGTAAAACGAAGTGTTCGAATCTAGTTTGTTTTGCTCTAAAACGACGTGCCACGTCGAGTTACGCACGAATACGTGCATTTCACGCAGTTCTGGAGATATTACGTTTTCGAGTCACACTCACGAACACTGGTAAAACGAAGTGTTCGAATCTAGCTTGTTTTGCTGTAAAACGACGTGCCACGTCGAGTTAAGCACGAATACGTGCGTTTCACGCAGTTCTGGAGATATTACGTTTTTGAGTTCACACTCACGCACACTGGTAAAACGAAGTGTTCGAATCAAGCTTGTTTTGCTCTAAAACGACGTGCCACGTCGAGTTAAGCACGAATACATGCATTTCACGCAGTTCTGGAGATATTACGTTTTCGAGTCACACTCACGAACACTGGTAAAACGAAGTGTTCGAATCTAGCTTGTTTTGCTCTAAAACGACGTGCCACGTCGAGTTAAGCACGAATACGTGCATTTCACGCAGTTCTGGAGATATTACGTTTTTGAGTTCACACTCACGAACACTGGTAAAACGAAGTGTTCGAATCTAGTTTGTTTTGCTCTAAAACGACGTGGCACGTCGAGTTAAGCACGAATACGTGCATTTCACGCAGTTCTGGAGATATTACGTTTTTGAGTTCACACTCACGAACACTGGTAAAACGAAGTGTTCGAATCTAGT
>NW_028317658.1:0-44598 GCF_055824585.1 Amblyomma mixtum
TTGTGTTCGTCTTGGTTGCGCTACTGTTCTTTTCTTACAACAGTAGTTCTAGCCAGATATTTTATTGACATCATTGCTGACAGACATTTATTTACATTGCTGCCATGATAACACCGTCCTCCTGCAAGGCTTTGGGGCTTTTAAAATTGTAGTTGTAATGTTGAATAAATGTGTTTGGAGAATAAAAACCAAAGCAGACAAGTCTTGCACGGACGCGGAAGTGCTAGGCAGGAGATGGTAATATACATGACGAAGGAAGTGTAATACTGAGCGAAAAATTAAAGCGTACACACTCTTATAAGGAGAGCATTTTTTAAAACATTTTGACACGGCCTTTTTAGGTAAAATCGGCTCCTTGACCGTAAATGTTTCCGGCTACATTGGAAGCCAGATTATGCGCACCCTGTGTGACCGCGACATGCACTTTCCATCCATCCATCCATCCATCCATCCATCCATCCATCCATCCATCCATCCATCCATCCATCCATCCATCCATCCATCCATCCATCCATCCATTCCATCCATCCATCCATCCATCCATCCATCCATCCATCCATCCATCCATCCATCCATCCATCCATCCATCCATCCATCCATCCATCCATCCATCCATCCATCCATCCATCCATCCATCCATCCATCCATCCATCCATCCATCCATCCATCCATCCATCCATCCATCCATCCATCCATCCATCCATCCATCATCCATCCATCCATCCATCCATCATCCATCCATCCATCCATCCATCCATCCATCCATCCATCCATCCATCCATCCATCCATCCATCCATCCATCCATCCATCCATCCATCCATCCATCCATCCATCCATCCATCCATCCATCCATCCATCCATCCATCCATCCATCCATCCATCCATCATCCATCCATCCATCCATCCATCATCCATCCATCCATCCATCCATCCATCCATCCATCCATCCATCCATCCATCCATCCATCCATCCATCCATCCATCCATCCATCCATCCATCCATCCATCCATCCATCCATCATCCATCCATCCATCCATCCATCCATCCATCCATCCATCCATCCATCCATCCATCCATCCATCCATCCATCCATCATCCATCCATCCATCCATCCATCCATCCATCCATCCATCCATCCATCCATCCATCCATCCATCCATCCATCCATCCATCCATCCATCCATCCATCCATCCATCCATCCATCCATCCATCCATCCATCCATCCATCCATCCATCCATCCATCCATCCATCCATCCATCCATCATCCATCCATCCATCCATCCATCATCATCCATCCATCCATCCATCATCCATCCATCCATCCATCCATCCATCCATCCATCCATCCATCCATCCATCCATCCATCCATCCATCCATCCATCCATCCATCCATCCATCCATCCATCCATCCATCCATCATCCATCCATCATCCATCCATCCATCCATCCATCCATCCATCCATCCATCCATCCATCCATCATCCATCCATCCATCCATCCATCCATCCATCCATCCATCCATCCATCCATCCATCCATCCATCCATCCATCCATCCATCCATCCATCCATCCATCCATCCATCCATCCATCCATCATCCATCCATCCATCCATCCATCCATCCATCCATCCATCCATCCATCCATCCATCCATCCATCCATCCATCCATCCATCCATCCATCCATCATCCATCCATCCATCCATCCATCCATCCATCCATCCATCCATCCATCCATCCATCCATCCATCCATCCATCCATCCATCCATCCATCCATCCATCATCCATCCATCCATCCATCCATCATCATCCATCCATCCATCCATCCATCCATCCATCCATCCATCCATCCATCCATCCATCCATCCATCCATCCATCCATCCATCCATCCATCCATCATCCATCCATCCATCCATCCATCCATCCATCCATCATCCATCCATCCATCCATCCATCCATCCATCCATCCATCCATCCATCCATCCATCCATCCATCCATCCATCCATCCATCATCATCCATCCATCCATCCATCCATCCATCCATCCATCCATCCATCCATCCATCCATCCATCCATCCATCCATCCATCCATCCATCCATCCATCCATCCATCCATCCATCCATCATCCATCCATCCATCCATCCATCCATCCATCCATCCATCCATCCATCCATCCATCCATCCATCCATCCATCCATCCATCCATCATCCATCCATCCATCCATCCATCCATCCATCCATCCATCCATCCATCCATCCATCCATCCATCCATCATCCATCCATCCATCCATCCATCCATCCATCCATCCATCCATCCATCCATCCATCCATCCATCCATCCATCCATCCATCCATCCATCCATCCATCCATCCATCCATCCATCCATCCATCCATCCATCCATCCATCCATCCATCCATCCATCCATCCATCCATCCATCATCCATCCATCCATCCATCCATCCATCCATCCATCCATCCATCCATCCATCCATCCATCCATCCATCCATCCATCCATCCATCCATCCATCCATCCATCCATCCATCCATCCATCCATCCATCCATCCATCCATCCATCCATCCATCCATCCATCCATCCATCCATCCATCCATCCATCCATCCATCCATCCATCCATCCATCCATCCATCCATCCATCCATCCATCCATCCATCCATCATCCATCCATCCATCCATCCATCCATCCATCCATCATCCATCCATCCATCCATCCATCCATCATCCATCCATCCATCCATCCATCCATCCATCCATCCATCCATCCATCCATCCATCCATCCATCCATCCATCCATCCATCCATCCATCCATCCATCCATCCATCCATCCATCCATCCATCCATCCATCCATCCATCATCCATCCATCCATCCATCCATCCATCCATCCATCCATCCATCCATCCATCCATCCATCCATCCATCCATCCATCCATCATCCATCCATCCATCCATCCATCCATCCATCCATCCATCCATCATCCATCCATCCATCCATCCATCCATCCATCCATCCATCCATCCATCCATCCATCCATCCATCCATCCATCCATCCATCCATCCATCCATCCATCCATCCATCCATCCATCCATCCATCCATCATCCATCCATCCATCCATCCATCCATCCATCCATCCATCCATCCATCCATCCATCCATCCATCCATCCATCATCCATCCATCCATCCATCCATCCATCCATCCATCCATCCATCCATCCATCCATCCATCCATCCATCCATCCATCCATCCATCCATCCATCCATCCATCCATCCATCCATCCATCCATCCATCCATCCATCCATCCATCCATCCATCCATCCATCCATCCATCCATCCATCCATCCATCCATCCATCCATCCATCCATCCATCCATCCATCCATCCATCCATCCATCCATCCATCCATCCATCCATCCATCCATCCATCCATCCATCCATCCATCCATCCATCCATCCATCCATCCATCCATCCATCCATCCATCCATCCATCCATCCATCCATCCATCCATCCATCCATCCATCCATCCATCCATCCATCCATCCATCCATCCATCCATCCATCCATCCATCCATCCATCCATCATCCATCCATCCATCCATCCATCCATCCATCCATCCATCCATCCATCCATCCATCCATCCATCCATCCATCATCCATCCATCCATCCATCCATCCATCCATCCATCCATCCATCCATCCATCCATCCATCCATCCATCCATCCATCCATCCATCCATCCATCCATCCATCCATCCATCCATCCATCCATCCATCCATCCATCCATCCATCCATCCATCCATCCATCCATCCATCCATCCATCCATCCATCATCCATCCATCCATCCATCCATCCATCCATCCATCCATCCATCCATCCATCCATCCATCCATCCATCCATCCATCCATCCATCCATCCATCCATCCATCCATCCATCCATCCATCCATCCATCCATCCATCCATCCATCCATCCATCCATCCATCCATCCATCCATCCATCCATCCATCCATCCATCCATCCATCCATCCATCCATCCATCCATCCATCCATCCATCCATCCATCCATCCATCCATCATCCATCCATCCATCCATCCATCCATCCATCCATCCATCCATCCATCCATCCATCATCCATCCATCCATCCATCCATCCATCCATCCATCCATCCATCCATCCATCCATCCATCCATCCATCCATCCATCCATCCATCCATCCATCCATCCATCCATCCATCCATCCATCCATCCATCCATCCATCCATCCATCCATCCATCCATCCATCCATCCATCCATCCATCCATCCATCCATCCATCCATCCATCCATCCATCCATCCATCCATCCATCCATCCATCCATCCATCCATCCATCCATCCATCCATCCATCCATCCATCCATCCATCCATCCATCCATCCATCCATCCATCCATCCATCCATCCATCCATCCATCCATCCATCCATCCATCCATCCATCCATCCATCCATCCATCCATCCATCCATCCATCCATCCATCCATCCATCCATCCATCCATCCATCCATCCATCATCCATCCATCCATCCATCCATCCATCCATCCATCCATCCATCCATCCATCCATCCATCCATCCATCCATCCATCCATCCATCCATCCATCCATCCATCCATCCATCCATCCATCCATCCATCCATCCATCCATCCATCCATCCATCCATCCATCCATCCATCCATCCATCCATCCATCATCCATCCATCCATCCATCCATCCATCCATCCATCCATCATCCATCCATCATCCATCCATCCATCCATCCATCCATCCATCCATCCATCCATCCATCCATCCATCCATCCATCCATCCATCCATCCATCCATCCATCCATCCATCCATCCATCCATCCATCCATCCATCCATCCATCCATCCATCCATCCATCCATCCATCCATCCATCCATCCATCCTTCATCCATCCATCCATCCATCCATCCATCCATCCATCCATCCATCCATCCATCCATCCATCCATCCATCCATCCATCCATCCATCCATCCATCCATCCATCCATCCATCCATCCATCCATCCATCCATCCATCCATCCATCCATCCATCCATCCATCCATCCATCCATCCATCCATCCATCCATCCATCCATCCATCCATCCATCCATCCATCCATCCATCCATCCATCCATCCATCCATCCATCCATCCATCCATCCATCCATCCATCCATCCATCCATCCATCCATCCATCCATCCATCCATCCATCCATCCATCCATCCATCCATCCATCCATCCATCCATCCATCCATCCATCCATCCATCCATCCATCCATCCATCCATCCATCCATCCATCCATCCATCCATCCATCCATCCATCCATCCATCCATCATCCATCCATCCATCCATCCATCCATCCATCCATCCATCCATCCATCCATCCATCCATCCATCCATCCATCCATCCATCCATCCATCCATCCATCCATCCATCCATCCATCCATCCATCCATCCATCCATCCATCCATCCATCCATCCATCCATCCATCCATCCATCCATCCATCCATCCATCCATCCATCCATCCATCCATCCATCCATCCATCCATCCATCCATCCATCATCCATCCATCCATCCATCCATCCATCCATCCATCCATCCATCCATCCATCCATCCATCCATCCATCCATCCATCCATCCATCCATCCATCCATCCATCCATCCATCCATCCATCCATCCATCCATCCATCCATCCATCCATCCATCCATCCATCCATCCATCCATCCATCCATCCATCCATCCATCCATCCATCCATCCATCATCCATCCATCCATCCATCCATCCATCCATCCATCCATCCATCCATCCATCCATCCATCCATCCATCCATCCATCCATCCATCCATCCATCCATCCATCCATCCATCCATCCATCCATCCATCCATCCATCCATCCATCCATCCATCCATCCATCCATCCATCATCCATCCATCCATCCATCCATCCATCCATCCATCCATCCATCCATCCATCCATCCATCCATCCATCCATCCATCCATCCATCCATCCATCCATCCATCCATCCATCCATCCATCCATCCATCCATCCATCCATCCATCCATCCATCCATCCATCCATCCATCCATCCATCCATCATCCATCCATCCATCCATCCATCCATCCATCCATCCATCCATCCATCCATCCATCCATCATCCATCCATCCATCCATCCATCCATCCATCCATCCATCCATCCATCCATCCATCCATCCATCCATCCATCCATCCATCCATCCATCCATCCATCCATCCATCCATCCATCCATCCATCCATCCATCCATCCATCCATCCATCCATCCATCCATCCATCCATCCATCCATCCATCCATCCATCCATCCATCATCCATCCATCCATCCATCCATCCATCCATCCATCCATCCATCCATCCATCCATCCATCCATCCATCCATCCATCCATCCACGTCACGCTAGCGATTCGCTAAACCCTTGCCATATAAGCTCGCCGAAGTGCGAGCGTGAGAATCACAAAAGTGAACCCTACAACCAAATACTTTCTATAAATAGCTATTCATATGTAACGAGAAAAAAGATACTGGTGCGAGCATGAAAGCACGCGCATGCGCACTGCGATGTCTCTACCCCAGAAGTGCGATGTCAGGCGGCGCAGCGACGCAGTTTTATCTGATTTTGGTCTCCTCTCGGGTGCCCCGACTTATTTGCCCGTCGGTTCACGGTGTAAGACATAGCTTAGGTGAGCGAACGCCGCCGCCTGCCGTCGCACGATACTATTGTGCTTCCTTCTCGCTCGGCAGATGGCGCTTCCAACTTGCGCCCGTTAAGCGCCCGTAGCGGCGCCGTTCCTGCCTTTAGCACAGCTTCTCCGCATGCAGCTCGAGGAAAACTTGCGCCCCCCAGCTGGTTTTTTAGGCGTTTGTTAAACTGTGAATCACCGTTAACTGTTTGAAAAAATTGTCCACAGATCAGGCCAAGCGTAAAGCCCCTTTATCGACGCTCGCGCAAGACGACAGACGACGCTACGGAGAAGCTTTGGTGGAGCGGGAACCAAGCATGCCAGTATTACAATGGTTTCAACTTTTCTCGGTTATAACATGGAACGAGTTTACTTCAAACTCAAGAATGAGGTAGAAGGGCGCATCAGGTTAACAGTCGCATTTGAAAATGCAGCGGCCACGGTGCAGCGATGGGGAAATGAATGTTTGTGTGTGAAAGCGACTGAACGCATGCCTTAGTGGGGTTATGCGAGAACTGCATGCAATTTCTGTGAGGGTGATGAGTGGGTGTTTTCCGCAGCCCAGAAAAAGTTATAACCCAGGTAGAACGTTGTGTGTTTATTTCATGCATGAAGCAAAAAGTAGTCACTGCAAACTGGATTACACATTAAATTCTACTGTTGTGTATACAACCAAAATAACAAACAGTTCGCTCAGCTCGGCTCCTTGTGGTCAAACAAGTTGGACATTTTACGCAAGTCCTGGCCTTTTTCAACGTGCTTGCGTTCATTTGACGGCAGTACTGACGCATACGAAGGCTTATATAATAATGGAGTAGCTTGGCAAGCATGTCCTCTCTGTGGATAGTACAAGGAAAGTGAAAGTGAACTTCTCTAGTACAGCGTCAACTGTTTTATCGTAGGCATCTCTCAGATTTGCGTTTTTGGAGAAATGCTCTTCAGCTACCATAAAAAGCTGATAGAGGTGCATGTTAGGGTGTGTGAGCCTGCCCCTTGTTTTGCAATTCACTAGCTCAGCTTCCGGCACCTTTGACAAGCCTTTCTCACCCTCCAGTGCTTTCTTGCACGTAGTGCAGGAGGTTTGATTGAAAATTTTCCTGGATACAAAACCTGTGACATAATAAATTATACCACTCAACAACACTTGCATCATTGTTATCACACTCAAACACTTCGTCGCACTCCCAGCTCCCTTCATCGATTAGGCCGTCAAGCTTCTCTTTCAGCTGCTCCAGCTTGTTTAGCTCCTTGGATGCTGAGCTGTTATATGCGTTCTTAAAGTCAGCCAAAGTCACAATGCCGTACTGTTCTTTCTCGGAAGCTGAACAGTTACCAAACCGTGGCGGCTTCAGGAGGGAGTAAAGAGACAGCATACGGTACAGTTGCAAGAACGTTGGGAAAGTTGGATGTTCGTTTTGGCCACCCGCTTGTCGAATAACACCAAAAAAACATTCCAACGGGTCCTGATTCATTCTTCCGGTCAGGACGTACCTGAAATCGCACTTTGTCAACAGGTAGATTGAGAGCTCACGAGCAGATTTGAGCGTCACCCTTAACCCTTCCGCAGTTGACCGGCTTAGGAAGAGATCTTGAGGAATTTCTCCTTTTGCAACTTCTTCCTCCCATTCGTCAAGCCAATCAGAGGCACTCTCAAGAACTTTAAGATCATTGCAGTCTATAGTCAGGCCTTCTTCTGGAAAGCGCCGGTTCAGGGCATCAAATAAGTTGTTCATAAAGATTGTGAACTCAACGGTCGGCTCGACATTAAAGAGCCGAGGTGCTCCTCTACGTGCATAAAACAAAATTCCTTTTGCTACGGAATTGCTGAAAATTTGGGTTGCCAATTTCACTCTCATTTTAAGCATGTTAGAAGGATTAACGTGGTTGAAAGTCAGTTTTGGGCATACTCTCAGCTCAGTTGCGTTCTTGGTGTCTGCTACAAACAACGCATCGTAGCAAGACCATTTAATGAACTTTCCGCCTTTCTTCAACACTTTCTTGTCATACAGACGATTGCGTATGCACTTGAAGAGATGAGGCGCATCTGCGAAGACATGCACCTTTCGCGATGAATCCAGTGGGTGCTCAAAGGTATTTACAACATTCCCCAGAGCACCGCTGATTCCAAGCTGTCTCCACATAGCTCTGTTAGTAGAGGCGCCATCACAAACAACTCCATCAACGAGAAGGCCCGCTTCTTCTAAGTGTACAATGCACTGAAGAAGTAGCTGTGCTAGGACAGTCCCTTTCGTAGGTCCCTTGGCGGCAAACACAGCCACTGGCTGCAAATATTTTTCCCCGAACGGTGCGAAGGCGAAAACCAGCCCGTGATCAGCTGGCTCATTGCTTTGGTTGTTCTTCTCACCAAAGTCAACAAGACCGGCATATGTCATTGTTCGTGAGTTCACCGTGATCTCCTTTCTAACTTGAATCTCGTCAAGAATAAGGATCCCTCTTCGTTGAAATGCTGTTTTCGAGGCAACTTTCATTTTAAGGGCCTTAAAAAACGCTTCGTCAAAGCCACACTTCAGCCCGACTAAGCTGATGTACTTCCTGATTGTCGAAACGCATGGAAGAGGTAATATTGCATTGCTGCGCAGGAAAGAGTATGCCGCAGGGCTTCGGATGTTTAGCAAAAGGCAGAGCAGCAGCCAGTCGTCAGTGTATCTCCTGTTCTTCTTCGTAGTGCATTTAGCTGCAGCAATGCACTCCTTTACAAGAAGCAACTGCGCTGCAGGTAAATCCATACTTTCTAGCTTCTCTGCGAGCCCTTCCTCTTTCACTTTTGCGAATTCTTCCTGACAGTTTTTCAACTGTTTCATCAGCAATTTGTTTCGTGCTAAAAGTCGTGCTCGAGACCGCAGTACAGTGGCTTTTGCATGGCGCAACGCGTTGATTCTTTCAAGTTGGGCAGACGGTACACCTTTCCTCAAAGCAGAAAGCCTGATCCGTTGAAGCGGTACCTTTTTCTTTGCCCTTGCCGTCTGGCGGTCAGCATGCAATTGCAGAGTGTTGTGGAGGCCACTGCATGGCCGACATATTCCGCCTGCAGGCGATAATAACGGGCATTTGTTATGTCTCCACTTTTTTTGGTTGTCCACATAAGCACATTCGGGCAGCACAGACGGAAAGCTTTTTAAACTTGGTCCGCCGCAGCAAACGTTCACATTGTCAAAAGTTCTTAGCATTTTCTCAAGTTCAGATGTTGTTGAGACAGACGGGCTGATTCCAATTGCTGTGCAGTCAACTGGCCTGTCGAAAATGTAGGCTTGGACCACCATGTCAGAGTTTACGAGCAAGGACTTATTATTAAATATACAGCAGCTTCCGTCACTGTACACTACACGAGCATCACTGATCAGAATGTCTTTGATCCCCTCTTCGTCGATCCGATGTACTGCCCACGATGACCTCGGTAGGCACATGTTTGCTACCAAGTCAAATAAGTCCTCGAATGAAGGCTGGTTGAGAGCTTCCATGTCATCGCTGTTTTCGTCTTTGTGGCTCGTGGCTGCGGTCTTCGACACTTCCGCACCATGTGATGAACCCTCAGGTATGCTGGTGTAATTCGGAGGACGCGCAGAAGTTGCCACAGGTTTCTCTATCCGCTTCACTCTTTTTCGGGGACACTTGATCTTCTTGGAAAGGTAACTCGGTGCTCCTTCGAAAATTGAAGGCACAGCGTCCTTTGTTAGACCGGCTCTTCTATTCCCTGACATCAGAACGTGACCATCTATTTCGGAGGACCACGTTTTTAGAATAAAATGAGGAGAGAAATGCTTCTCGCACACACGGTCCGTCCGTTGCAGCACGCGATCTTTGCGCGGGATTGCTCTTCTCCATGCCTCCAACCTCTCGTCGTCATTTGGTGGCTTGAAAAGTGATAACTTTTCTGCACAAGACTTGTAGCCAGTCTTACAAAAAGGCACGAAGCATTTCCCCATGACACCAGTGCATCAGTGTGGGGTGAAATCGAAGAGCAAGCTTCAAAACAGTGACACCACACCAATAAACACGACTGACACAAAAGCGATATCTGGACGGGAAAAGGCGCGTAAAAGAAGCGCGCGCGCGCGCATGCAAGCTCCCTAACGGGCCTCAGTTTGGTGCGCCCTCTCTTGAACTGCCGGCCAACTACTTCACTATCCTCTCCGCTCGGAGCGGCGCCTCTTCGTTGCCGTTCGCTCACCTAGCCTACTCTTACACCGTGCGTCGGTTCTACATATCCATTTAGCAAACGTTTCCCTTGTATACGCAACCTTGGTCATTGATGATAAAATTTAGAGGAACTCTAATCTCGGCCTTTAGGGCATAGCGCGATGGCGCTATTGGATATTCGCCGCTTTTTTTCTACTTAGTGCGACTTTATGATTACACACTCATTAGCATATATGGGTAGGCATATTAGACCGCACGATAAACCACGAGACGCAAAAGATGCGCTTTTAACCAGGTGAAATGAGTGTGCCTCAGTGTGCTAATAGTAGCCTGTCTGGATCTCAACCGAAGCGTATAGGTTCCATTCCCAACTAATTACCCTAATATTTCAACATAACAAATTTTAAGTTACACCTTTACATGTCATAATACCATTTCAATCATACTATGATGTCATAATCTCAATTACACGGCAGTTTGCGCCATTTTCATTCCACAGCTCAGCGTGTGACGTAACGTCCTTCTCTAACAATCGGGACTTCCTCAGCATGCTAACGCCAACGCCCACCGCCACAGCACGGCGGTTTCTACATATGTCCTGTACCACTGGAACCAGAATGACCGCTCATTAAAGTGTTGCTCGAACGTGCTGGAGTCGTTGTACAAATCTTCAATTAAAGTGGTGGCGTGGCGAGTGATCATTTTACTATACCTATCCTGGTGTAAACTACGAGAGGGAAAAGCGAGATCTCCTGAAAGCACTACGCCATTAGTCGCTTGGTACAAATATTTACCTACCTGAGTGGGTTCAGGACATGCATGGCCGATATTCGGAAGGTGGTGCAGAATTTTCCACCAGGAATAAGGCCCCACAGCGAAAGTACTGCCTCCAGTTCATCTGTGGAATTCGAGAATGCGGCGTGCGTCTCTTCCAGCGTTCTCTGGTAGCAGTGTACCATTGATGATACATATGGGCAGCTGGCTTGGAGACCAACAAGTATGGCTCCAAAGAGTGATATGTGAAAGCGGTGGATTTCTTCCAGTCCTGCTTTTTTAATCAAGTTTTGCCAGTCACTGCTCAGGCAGGGACACAGGTCGACTCTTTGAACACAGCGTTCAAGCTCTGTTAAAGATTTTACCGAGCCTGTCACACTCATGACGCTGCGAATAGCCGTGATGCTTGACTGAATGTAAGTGCATAGGGTGAGCGTCCACCGCGTCCAGAATGCAACAGAAAGATTACGGTAGGCCAGAGGACTGCTTTCTAGCCTAGAAGGACTCCGCCCCAAAAGAATTCCGAACATGAAGAAAAGAAGGCGGGACAGATGGAAAGGTTCTCGTCTGTAGGAGAGAAGATGGCGCTTCAAGAATGAAAACATGGCCACCATCGCTGCTGTGGACGTCAGAGCCATCACTAACCACAGAAGTGAATCCCAAGTGTCAATGAAGGTAATGCGCATCTTGTGTTTTCGAGGAACAAGGAAACACAACGATACCGGGGAATACTGGGCGTACAGAAAGATGAGCTCATCCCGAACGATCGAGCCTCCCACTGGGTCAAGTACCATATCAACACGTTTGTGAATAAGGGTTGCGACGCAGTCGTATTTTACAACAAAGATAGTGCTATTCAGGGCTGTGTATGCGTCTACCAGAGCAGAAACCTTCGGGTTAGTCATTACAAATTTCAAAGAGCGTCGCTCAAGTGACGGTGTGGCCAGATAATGCTCATTCGTGGGGAACCTTCTAGTAGTTCCTTCATGGGCAAACAAATTTGATGGCTTAGCTGTTCGCCTGGTGGTGCATCCGCGAAAGTGGTCCAAAGGAGCACTAATGTCCAATTGTGTCACGCTAACCACCAGGCAATACTCGGTTACAAACATTCGCATTGCTTTTTCGTGTGAAGAGGCGACGATGATCCAGCGCACTCTTTGTGTACGCGCTAATAGAGCTGTCAGGGAAGCTGTTTTCTTCTTTGGCCAAGCCCAGAAATAGGGTACAAACGCGACCCTCGGCTGGCGATGAAATTAGAGAACATCGCTTAATGATACTCCGCAGTATTCGAGCATCACAGTTGGAACAGTAATGCTTAGTAATTCGCATAGTAAGGAGTGGTCTGAAGAGCTAACGAATTTCAGTGGAATGGGCAACTTTTGAGCGATGGCGCCGAGGGCATCTGTGTGCGTTGAGGGATATACAAGCACGGTTCTCGTGGGTGATGCTTTCGAGGCTGCCATGACATCGAGCATAAGAGGATAGAGCTGTGGCGACGATGAAGGTAAGATAAAGAATAGAAACACCACGGAATATATCATAGAAGAGTGTCCGGACGCGTCGACACACGTTATTGTCTTGATCCTGCGCATGGTGGTTATGTTGGATGCTTCGAGTGGCGCAAAAAGTAGCGGAGCGTTGGCGTTTCTCAGTTGCAAAGAGTGCGCGGTCGAATACCGTAGTAGCTACGCCAAAATTAGCAGTCACACCGCATCCCGCTATGTCCTACACCAATAGCTGTCCTGTTTGGCTCATGATGTACTCGCGCACATCTTTTTTATAACAAAGCGTCAGAGCTGTACAAAGATTGCGTGTCGGCCCTCTGCCCTGCAGTCGTTTATTGTGTTGACGGTTTGCCGGAAACAATCAAACTCTCCTCCGTGAAACTGAAATTGGATCGCTTTTTTAAGAAAATGCAAGCTATGAATAAAGAAAGGCTTGGGAGAAAACCTTGAAACGATCTCTGTGCCTGTCACCATAAAGCCCCGTCTCTATCCGTAAGGTAAAATAGCATGTGTGACATGTGAAAACAAACAAAGGCAATGAAGAAGAATTGGAATCTGCAGATGCGATTTCTCTCCCAGAAATCGCATCTGTCGTCTAAAATTTTTATTTCAGTTAATCAAAGTTCACTACAATATTGACACATCCAATTTCATTCGTGCATTCGAAGCGCTGCGTCGACTTCTGGCTCTACATTTCACGGATCCGCCCCAGTGACTTGGCAGCAGCGGCAGCAAGCCGTGAACACCATTTGAAAAACTGCTATTTTGCAGTGCCGTCTACTTCGAGGCCCCACCGAAAGTGCATTCGAAGCGCTGCGTCGACTTCTGGCTCTACATTTCACGGATCCGCCCCAGTGACGAGGGATTTCCTGGCAAGAAGTCATCTGCACATGCGCACCCAGCCAGCTCGACCCAAGAAAAAGCGGAGCATCTTCGGCCACCCGTCACTTGGCAGCAGCGGCAGCGAGCCGTGAACACCATTTGAAAAACTGCTCTTTTGCAGTGCCGTCTACTTCGAGGCCCCACCGAACGTGCATTCGAAGCGCTGCGTCGACTTCTGGCTCTACATTTCACGGATCCGACCCAGTGACGAGGGATTTCCTGGCAAGAAGTCATCTGCACATGCGCACCCAGCCAGCTCGACCCAACAAAAAGCGGAGCATCTTCGGCCACCCGTCACTTGGCAGCAGCGGCAGCAAGCCGTGAACACCATTTGAAAAACTGCTCTTTTGCAGTGCCGTCTACTTCGAGGCCCCACCGAACGTGCATTCGAAGCGCTGCGTCGACTTCTGGCTCTACATTTCACGGATCCGCCCCAGTGACGAGGGATTTCCTGGCAAGAAGTCATCTGCACATGCGCACCCAGCCAGCTCGACCCAACAAAAAGCGGAGCATCTTCGGCCAACCGTCACTTGGCAGCAGCGGCAGCAAGCCGTGAACACCATTTGAAAAACTGCTCTTTTGCAGGTTAGTAGCCCTATGTTTCCATAATATCTATTTTAATAGTATTTCTACTGCTGCTGCTGCTGCTGCTGCTGCCATTTGCTGATATTTGTTGACATTTGCTATGCTTTTTGCGTTACTGAGATTCATTTTGCGAGTACTTCTGTACACTTCAAGCAATGTCTGATTCCTGTAGCACGTGTGATGTGATCATCTCTGAGGATGAGCCATTTGTGGAATGTTCCAAATGCGAGAGCAACTATCACTTTGGAAAATGTGCTGGTCTTACTGAAAAGACCTTCAAATCGAAGTATGAGGCCACAAAGAAAGCGTGGCAGTGCCCATCATGCAGAAGTGCAGGAAGTAGCAATACATGTAGTAAAGAGAGTAGTGGCTCTGAAACAGATATCAAACTTGCGCTCTTCTCAATTAACCAAAAGTTAGAGCGGCTGATGCGCCTGGCAGAAAAAATTGAAAGCATGGAGGAGTCTCTTAGCTTCATATCTTCGAAGTTTGATGAATTTGAGCAAAAGGTCGGCCATCAAGAGGCTGATATCATGGACCTAAAGAAGAGGATATCGGAGCTTGAGAAAAAGAATGACTTAAATCAGGCAGCACAAGCTCAGTTTGAAAAGGAGATACACGATCTTGAATTCCGAAGCAGGCAGCTGAACTTGGAACTGCATGGCATACAAGAAGTGCAGGATGAGGATCTAACAGTCATATTGAATAACGTGGCTGATAAACTTCGAGTGCCTCGCTTGATGGAATCGGAGATAGCAACTGTTCATCGACTTCCCGCTAAACGTGATAAGACGCCAGGCATCATTGTGCGTTTTGCGAAGCAAGCTACAAGAGCAAACTGGTTGAAGAAGAAGAAGAAGAACTTAAAAGATAGCGACCCACCCATTTTCATGCAAGAAAATTTAACACGCCGAAATAGAGCACTGCTTCAGGCAACTAAAGTCTGTGCCAAAGAAAAAGGCTATAAGTTCACTTGGTATGTCAATGGAAAGGTTTTCGTTAGGCGAAGTGAGGGAATGAGTGCCATTCATGTGAAGGGAAAGAGCGATTTGGATCCGCTATAGCACTCAGCATGGTATCTTTCGAGTTTCTTCTTGAAACATAATCGACATGCAGCCGATGTATTATCTGCCGAGTGACTTGAACCGCACTGCTTCGTGTGTTGCGCTCACAACGCTTAACGCTATTCACCTGAACGCACGCTCTGTAAAAAACAAGATATTGTGTTTAGAGGAGTTCTTTGGCGAATTTTCACTTCCTTTTTCTTTGATAATGCTCAGTGAGACTTGGAGCACAGATGATTCCGACGTTTTCAGGATGACCAATTACAAAACTTATTACTTGAACCGCTCCGGCCTCCGGGGTGGTGGAGTGGCTTTACTGGTGTCAGATGACATTGAATGCGACAAGTTGGACTCGTACAGTCTTATTACTGAAGATTTTGAAGTGCTATCAGCCTGTACTGGCAGGTTCGTGTTTTCGGTTTGCTATCGTCCACCGAAGGTATATATGGTTAGGTTTTTGGAATTTTACGACTGTTTTCTTTCATTTATAACAGATAACAAATACACTCTAATAGCTGGAGGTGATTTTAATATCGATATGTTGAAGGATAACTCCTCTACTAGAGATTTTAACGCAGTCTTCGCCTCGAACGGATTTATTAATCTTATTAACGATCCAACAAGGGTAACACAAGAAGGTGAGTCACTTCTTTATCTGCTGATTACGAACACTTCCCAACCGATAGTTGAGTCGGGCGTAATATCATGTGCGATCAGTGACCACCTTCCAGTGTTTGCATGCATAAATAAGACTAGACTGGTAAAGTACCGACAGGAGAAAGCGAAGTATCAAAGTATAACCAATGCTACCCTCAAGTCATTTCACAGTTCACTGGAACAAGTTGAGTGGGATAGTATTGACGTTACCAGTGACGCAAATAAGGCTTACGATGAGTTCCTCCGAGTATTTAAACAGCTCTACCATTCCTCTTTCCCGCTAAAAGTGCGTGCAATAAAGCGTAAAACTCGCAAACCTTGGATATCTTCTGAGTTGCGCCAAGAAATTAAAACGAAAGACAAACTGTACAAAATCTTTTTAAACACACGTTCAACAGATGACCTAAGCATTTTTAAGAAATACAGAAATAGATTAACAAAAAAGCTACGTCTCGCTCGTGCGGAATACTTCGCGACATTTCTTGAAATTAAAAATGGTCGCCACGATCTGTTGTGGTCAAGGTAAAATTTCTTACTGAGGCGTGAGCAACCACAGGCTGCCCCGCGGGCTTTAAAGCTTAATAATAAAGATGTATCCGGCAGAGAGCTGGCAGATGCCTTCAACAACTTTTTTACCACCCTTGCCCATAACACCCCGTCAAGTGATTTCAACACCTATTTTAGCTCTTACAATAGGGACACAATATTTTTTGGACGCTTGAACGATATGGTTGTGACGCATTTGTTGTGTTTTTTTGAGGGGGAAGAAGGTATAAGAAGCAGTGTTTCTTCGAAATAAAAACCAGTTGTAAGTCAGCGCTTGTCTCTTGTCCCGGTGTTTTGCGCTGTTCCGTCACAAACAATATTTCTGAACCCAGTTACGACAGAGGAGGTTATATCAGTCGTACAAAGCCTAAATAACAGCCATAGCTGTGACATTGAAGGCATTCAAGTGAGGCCTGTCAAGCATGTTATAAGAGTTATTGCCCCTGTTCTTGCAGATATATTTAACTTATGCTTTACTATGGGCACATTTCCTAAAAAAATGCAAATAGCCAAAGTAACGGTTTTGTATAAGAAAGGAGACCGCAATGATTTAGGAAATTATAGACCAGTATCGATACTCCCAATATTCTGGAAAGCTTTCGAAAAAGTTCTCTATACACGGTTGTCTGATTTTATTGATAAACATGACCTTTTGTCACCTAATCAATTTGGGTTTTGTAAAAATAAATCTGCCGAGTTAGCACTACTCGAACAAAAGGAATATATACTAACACAGTTTGAAAATAAGGCCTTTGTTATTGGTGTCTTCGTGGACTTCTCGAAGGCATTCGATTTAGTAAACCACAGTGTACTCCTGAAAACCTTGGAGCGTTGTGGTATTCGTGGACTGGCTCAAATGATCCTGAAATCATATCTTTCGCATAGAAAACAGGCTGTAAGCATAGCCAATGTGACATCTGAGCTAAAACTTGTTACTTCTGGCGTTCCCCAGGGTAGTATATTGGGACCATTACTTTTTAATATGTACCTAAATGATATCTCCAACATTAACTCCGCCGCTAAATTTATTATCTACGCTGACGACACTAGCATCTTTTTTACTGGAAATGATCTTGATCTCCTTGTTCGGGAATGCAATGACACCTTGAGTGAATTACAAAAGTGGTCTGAATCCAGATACATGCGTATAAATGAGAAGAAAACAAAAGCTGTCATATTTCGTCCTAAAAACAAAGTACTTCCTTCCCCCATCGAGATTAAACTAAACTCGCGACATATAGACATAGTTGAACAATTTAAATGCCTTGCAGTAGTTTTTTCTTGCAGCATGTCTTTGGAACACCACCCGGACCATATTGTCACGAAACTGGCTCAAATAACCGGAGTCATAAGTCGGCTCAGATACGTCATTCCAAGAACAGTAAAGTTACTCCTCTACAATTCACTTTTCTACTCCTATTTAAACTACTGCCATCTAGTGTGGGGCACAGCTACGGTTACCTGTCTTCAGCGTATCTACATTTTTCAGAAAAAGTTTCTTCGTCATGTTTACAATGTCCCCTGGGACTCGCCAAGCAAAGATCTCTTTCTACAAAGTGGTGTGCTAAAAATACAGAACTTGTATAAATATCGCTTGAGTGTCCGGTTTAAACTCGAAACACGTAGAAATGTAAACCACATACGTAAACTTGCTGAACTACATACCCGAGATGCAAGCTACACAACAAGGTATGCGGAGACATGGATAGTCCCGACCCCACGGTTAAACTCGGGTAGAGAACGCCTGCAGTTCACTCTTCCGTCCCTGCTAAACGCGTATATATATAATTTTGACCTTTTCAGTTCGTCAAACAGGTCTTTGCGTGCTTTGTATGCTAGCATGTAGGTTTTTTGTTTGGTTTGGTTTGGTTTATGGGGTTTAACGTCCCAAAGCGACTAAGGCTATGAGAGACGCCGTAGTGAAGGGCTCCGGAAATTTCGACCACCTGGGGTTCTTTAACGTGCACTGACATCGCACAGTACACGGGCCTCTAGAATTTCTCCTCCAAAGAAATTCTAGCCGCCGCGGCCGGGATCGAACCCGCGTGGTTTTTTGTTTGTGTTTTTTTTTCTTCTTTCTCTTTTTTTTCTTTGCTGCCATTACCTGTGTCTACCCAATGTGAATATTGTGTCAATATTGTATAATGTTCTTTCGTTTTCTCTTGTACCTGCTCATGATTGCATACCTGTTATCACGCTTTGCAACTGTCTTTTGTATTAAAAGCCTTGCTGTCAAGCTGCTGCCAAGCGAAAGGGGGCTGCGGCTTAGTCAAGCTGTTCCTCAGCTTTTTCTGCGCCTCCGCTGTCTGTATCTTTACAAGGCAGAAATAAAGAATTTGAATTTGAATATTATATCGTTCTCCTCAGGGTACAACACAAGACAACGCCATGATTTTACAGTAACACCATTAAACGCACGAATTAATACCTTGAAGTACTCCATTTTCCCCAGAGCAACCCAAACTTCACTAAAAAGGTTTGAAAGCCACCTTTAACTTTTTTATAATGTCGTACCGCTACATTTCTTTGTTTCGTTTGTACTTTTTGAAATTGTGTTCTTGATCTTAAATTGTTGATCAATTGTTCTTGTATTGTTTGCTTGCTCCTGAGGTCGTTTTTGTTGTTTCCAGAATTTATGTATTGTGTGCCCACCCTGCGAAGGTCTTGTAAAAGATCGCAGTATCAATAAATAAATAAATAAATAAAACAATAATGATGACCCCAAGGTTATCGCGACGACGTTTTGGAATCACTTAAAGATAAGCGGCATAAAGCGCCTCTGGGGAAAAACAAGCGAATATTAAGACAAGAGAGACATGAAAAATGCCACGCAAATGTGTTCGCGGAAAACTTAAATCAGATTGCTCTGCGGGCACCCTGCGTACCAAGAGGTGCCGCTTCCAACTTAATATTCCTGCTTCCCAAAGTTAAATGAGAATATTGCATCAACTCTCAGGAAACGTGCTGTTTAGCAATGCAGATAGTTGGGCGAGTTGGTAATACACGTTGAACTTAGCAAAGCGCAACAAAAAGACAGGGACAAGAAGAAGAAACACGCAGGACAAACGCTTCACATTCAAGCGGAGGACATCATCATCATCATCATCACATCAACTAGTTCTTTACTCGGGAAAAAACACATATATACAGATACATAGAGGGCGGTAACAGATTATTAACCAAACAATGAATCGGCTTTATCACAAGTGTGTTTAGCGTGAACAGGTATCAAAGTAACCAATTTCCTTGCGTGATATGGTAAGGGAAGGAGTGCTGATACAATTTTCAGCTTTCTTTACAATGTGATAAGCCTCTATAATTTCTCTGTCAAGCCTCTTTTTTCCTTTACCGCACGTGCGTGTGGCATTGAACTGCGGCTCATTTGCTTTACATTTTTTACATGACTTGCAGTGGTCTGCTAGGTGCCCATCCGTTGCTACAGCTTGCACAGCACGACGGTGTTCCCTCAACCTATCGTTCAGGCACCTGCCTGTCTGGCCAATGTACGACTTCTTGCACGAGAGCGGAATCTCGTAGACCACCCCTGTGACGCAGGTTGTGAAACGGCCGACATGCTTTGTTGTGCACCTAGGATGGTCATTCACCTCGTTCACAGCTCGACACAATTGTGAGAGCTTCTTGGGCGCTGAAAACACGATGGATACCCCGCACTTCTCGGCCACTTTTTTAAGCCGGTGCGACACGTTGTGTATGTAGGGGATCACCGCCGGAGGCGTAGTCTGGGGAGCCTTTTCTTTTCGCTTCCCAGAGTTTAGCTCCTTCACTAGGCTTTCCACCACAGATGCGATGATTTCTTGTGGGAAACCAGCCCTTTTCAGGCGCTGTGACTGCATCTGCACACTGGCCGAGACTTTATGCTGACACGATTTGTTGAGGGCCTCACGTATGCAATTTAGGGCAATCCCCCTCTTTACTACCTTTGAGTGGGCCGAATCATAGTTCAAAATGCCTTTTTTGGTACGCGGCTGATACACCCAGCAGACTTTATCCTTATCTAGAGTCAAACAAACGTCAAGGTACTGCAGAATGCCTTTGACAGGATCCTCACACGTAAACTGCAGAACGTGGGAACAATTTTCGAACACCTTGATCACATTTTTTATAGCATTGCTACATTGGCCACCTTCTGTCGATTTTATAACCACAAGATAATCATCCACATACCTAAACACTTTGACAACAACAGATTTATCAAGGCTGTCGCTAATGCGCCTGTCACAATGGGCTAAAAAGACGTCACTTAAAATGGGGGCAAGGCAGGAACCAATGCATATACCTTCTTTTTGAAGAAAAGACTGTCCGTTATGAATAACAAATGTTGATGCAAGGTAAAAACGAAGCACTTCTAAGAAGTTGTCAACAGATAAACCCGTCGAGTTTTGGAATGCGACAGCACCCGATGCTTCGATAAGATCTCTTACAGCCCGCAGCATATCCGACTGTGGGATAGAATAAAACAAATCTACTACATCCAAAGAGAAAGCGTACAGGCTCTCAGAAGCTTGTCCCCGGTTCTTTAGGTAGCTTATGACTTCCGACGAACTTCTAATCATGAAAGGATCCATGCAAGGTAACGAGCTGATATTTTTCTGCAAAAATCTGGATACCGCACCTTGCCAGAAATCCCTTTCCGTAACAATGGCACAAAAAGGCACCCCTTCCTTGTTGGATTTTGCAGAAAAAATGGCACGCAACCCGTCTCTTTTTGCTGCTGAGATACTTTTGCACAAATTCGTTAGATTCAAACTCTCACATAGTTCGAACGCTCGTTTTGTCACTTTTTGCCCGGGAAGAGGTAAAGTTAACAAAATTCTTATTGAATGCCTGATCGGCCTTTTCACGGTACAAATAATTTGGCATGACGGCAAACCCTCCTTCTTGTCGCTAACCAACAGGGCTAAGTCATTGTTTCGAAGATAGTGAATAGCAGAGATTACATCCTTGTTCCTCTTTTTGACGTTCTTTGTGGATGAAATGCAGTCAACGGCTTCGGAAATAAACCTACCCTTGTTCTCCGCATCAACATGTGCTGCTACTCCCCTGACCATAGCCAGAAGACCAACAGGAGTTTCATTAGGTTCTTTGCTAAATTTCGGGCCACAACGCAACACCTTTTTTCTGCAAAAACCCACAAGGAAGTAGTGCCTTTTCGTGCCATTGTTACGAAAAGGAACTCCTGGCAAGGTGCGGTATCCAGATTTTAGCAGAAACATATCAGCTCGTTACCTTTCATGGATCTTTTCATGATTAGAAGTTCGTCGGAAGTCATAAGCTACCTAAAGAACCGGGGACAAGCTTCTGAGAGCCTGTACGCTTTCTCTTTGGATATGGTAGATTTGTTTTATTCTACCCCACAGTCGGATATGCTGCGGGCTGTAAGAGATATTATCGAAGCATCGGGTGCTGTCGCATTCCAAAACTCGACGGGTTTATCTATTGACAACTTCTTAGAAGTGCTTCGTTTTTACCTTGCATCAACATTTGTTATTCATAACGAACAGTCTTTTCTTCAAAAAGAAGGTATATGCATTGGTTCCTGCCTTGCCCCCATTTTAAGTGACGTCTTTTAGCCCATTGTGACAGGCGCATTAGAGACAGCCTTGATAAATCTGTTGTTGTCAAAGTGTTATGTATGTGGATGATTATCTTGTGGTTATGAAATCGACAGAAGATGGCCAATGTAGCAATGCTATAAAAAATGTGATCAAGGTGTTCGAAAATTGTTCCCACGGTCTGCAGTTTACGTGTGAGGATCCTATCAAAGGCAGTCTGCAGTACCTTGACGTTTGTTTGACTCTAGATAAGGATATAAGGATAAAGTCTGCTGGGTGTATCAGCCGCGTACAAAAAAGGCATTTTGAACTAGATTCGGCCTACTCAAAGGTAGTAAAGAGGGGGATTGCCCTGAATTGCATACGTGAGGCCCTCAACAAATCGTGTCAGCATAAAGTTTCAGCCAGTGTGCAGATGCAGTCACAGCGCCTGAAAAGGGCTGGTTTCCCACAAGAAATCATCGCCTCTGTGGTGGAAAGCCTAGTGAAGGAGCTAAACTCTGGGAAGCGAAAAGAAAAGGCTCCCCAGACTAGGCGTCCGGCGGTGATCCCCTATATACACAACGTGGCGCACCGGCTTAAAGAAGTGGCCGAGAAGTGCGGGGTATCCGTCGTGTTTTCAGCGCCCAATAAGCTCTCACAAATGTGTCGAGCTGTGAACGAGGTGAATGACCATCCTGGGTGCACAACAAAGCATGTCACCAGTTTCACAACCTGCGTCAGAGCGGTGGTCTACGATATTCCGCTCTCGTGCAAGAAGTCGTGCATTGGCCAGACAGGCAGGTGCCTGAACGATAGGTTGAGGGAACACCGTCGTGCTGTGCAAGCTGTAGCAACGGATGGGCGCCTAGCAGAACACTGCAAGTCATGTAAACAATGTAAAGCAAATGAGCCGCAGTTCAATGCCACACGCACGTGCGGTAAAGGAAAAAAGAGGCTTGACAGAGAAATTATAGAGGCTTATCACATTGTAAAGAAAGCTGAAAATTGTATCAGCACTACTTCCCTGACCTTATCACGCAAGGAAATTGCTTACCTTGATACCAGTTCACGCTAAACACACTTGTGATAAAGCCGATTCATTGTTTGGTTAATAATTTGCTTCCGCCCTCTATGTATCTGTATATATGTGTTTTTTCCCGAGTAAAGAACTAGTTGATGTCAAGCGTTTGTCCTGCGTGCTTGTTCTTCTTCTTGTCCCTGTCTTTTTATTGCGCTTTGCTAAGTTCAACATGTTCTGTTTAGATATCGCTCAAAACTTCTTGAATAAAAGAAAAAACTGTGTAATTTCAAAGAGTTCTTTCAGAAAGCACCGAAACAGCAAGGCAAAAAAAATTACTTCAGAAAAGGCGATTGTTGGGCTAGTTGGGGAGTAATTCTTTGGGTCAAACACAGCAGCCTGTTTCGTCGTTTTTGATTTCACTCCTGCTTTTCTTCTTTGTCCGTGGGAAATTACGCTCTTATACTAAAAATAAAATGTTCATTGCCTTAGAGACAAGAAAACAGAGAACTGCGGAAAAATTATTTCTACTGAAATATAGTGAAATATAGAAAAGGAAGGCCAATCCCCGCAGCTTTAGCAGGAGTGTTGCACTTGAGGACCAAAATACCTTCTTTGCAGGTCTAAGACGGAATATGCATCAAATACTAGTACACACCTTGTCTCTTGCCCGATAAATAAGTAAAATAGAGACCGATTTCAACTACGCACATTTATTTTTTTATGTGAAAATGCACTGCCTGCCTATTTATGTTTATACTGACGTTTGTAATGCAGCGAAAGCAGCAACTATCGCCAAGAAAAATAACTTAGAATTCTTCTCGACAGCTGATCCAAACTAGCGCCGTCCTTACACAAAGCAATGCGTTGCCTCCGTTTTGAAGTGAATGGCTCTGTAGCACAGCCTCCGAGATCACCCCAACATAAATCGGCGTCGAGGCCTGCATTTTACTTACGAAATCGGCTGGTAGTGGCGCTACCTGTATTTCTGCTTGTGGTCTTGCTTTGCTTCTAAAAGCTGCGTTTTCGGCCAGGGTGGCGTATTTGTGATAAGAGTGAACGCAGTTGACTATAGCTGCAGAACATCTTCCATGTTGGTCTTCAGCCTCCGTTTCTGCATAGAAAAAGTGTTACTTTTAAAAGCGGGAAACTTTTTTCAGATTTTCGCTACGCACTGGAGCTTGCAGTGCACGGCGTAAGCACATATTGCGCTGGAAATCGCAGACAAAAGACGATATGATGGTTTTTTTGGTGACTAACATGCACCCTTACACCCACACTCTTCCTTTCCCTGTGGGAATGCCTTGACCCACCGGAGCACCATCCAAACACCCTTCACCCAACTTTCTCACACTACGCTTGATCCACGCTGATAAAAAGGTCCATATAGTCTGTAGAGTTCTTATCAACTCTATTGCGCTCTTAGATATTGACAAAAGTGTACTAAACGTATATGGACATAAATCTACGGAATGTCTATAGACTGCCTGGTTTGTATTGCTATAGTCTTTTATCTAGGATTTGTCTATAGACAGTCCATGGACTTTATAGACAAAAGTCTATGAACAGTCGACCGACTCTCTATAGGATTATTTCTAAGTTCATGCCAACTAGCTTGGATGGTTATCCAGTTAAGGTCAACTCCACTTTGACAATTTTATGTTTATCAGAATGTTATTCACGCTGGGATGTTGCGTGTTCCACACAGTGCACCTAGAAAAAACTCACTATGGCTTAGAATTACAGGCAAGCGACTACAATAGCCAGCGAACATTTTGTCGGAGTACTCTGAAAGCCGGCTGTGCAGGAGCACGTAAAACGTTTCTGAGCATTCGAGGCAAGATATTGGCACTAGGAGAAAGATTGTAGAAATCCCAAGTGTTAAGCACCTATATCAGAGCTTCTAAAATTTGACTGTATCACGTCTAATGCATTAGAAATATGTGTGCAGATTTATGCACATTTGCGTCCTCTGAAGCAAGCCGCATTCACACTTGAGCATCAGACGGCTCTCACTATGCTCCAGTGTTTACAGAAGGAAAACTAACACCCCAATGAACACACAAGTATGGTTTCGTTGGTTTGGTTTAAGGGGGTTTAACATCCCAAAGCGACTAAGGCTATGAGAGATGCCGTAGTGGAGGGCTCCGGAAATTTCGACAACCTGCGGACCTTTAACGTGCACTGACATCGCACTGTACATGGGCCTCTAGAATTTCTCCTCCAAAGAAATTCAACCGCCGCGGCCGGGATCGAACCCGTGTCTTTCGGGTCAGCAGCCGAGCACCTTAACCACAGAGCCACCGCGGGGCCGAACACAGAAGTACGCACTAAAAGTAAGAACCGTTGTGTGGCCTGCTTATGGAAAATGTTGTGCACACACAAGAGAGAGCATTAAAAGGGACATGCTTGGCGCAAACTCCAATTGGATTTTACTCTGATCGCCAGAAATATGCTGCACCTCTGCTTTACTTGTTTTCATTGATTGCTGAAATCCTTCAGGTTTTAATCCCATTAACGTCCAGCGCAGGTCTGGTTTCGGGACGCTTCACCCAACAATTTACAATTACAAATGCGCTAGACCAGTTTTTTTTTTTTTGGAACCACTGTCCAAACAAACATGAGGCTTTTCACAGAGCTTTATACTGAATTTAATTCCAACCATATGTTAGAGCCGCCTTTACCGCAAATGCAAGGCCGTCATCTGCGACTTGGAAAGGAACTCCTGAAGAGAAGACATTGTCTCGAACGCACACCTGAAACAAGGTTAAAAGTTTTAATCATTTTACTGTTTGCAATACAAATAACGTCTACTTCAAATCTGTGCGAGGCTATTTCTTCAGAAGCATCAGGTTCCATTCGATATCTAGGCAAGCTTTCTAGCTTTTTACAAGTGAGAAAAATCCGCGACCTTCAGCAACATGAATAGCAGGTGTTTTGGGAAGACTTTCGAAAAATCTCGGAAATAAGATTTTTGGGTAAAAATATGGCTTTTTAGGCATAGTATTGCCAGCTTTCGCGGACACCACAAAACCGGTGAATCTTCTTAAGTAGCAAGCTGGTTAACTAACTTTTAATAATTCAGTTCTTAACTAAAACAGTTAGGCGCCTAGTTGCAAATTGAGATTTGTAGCCGGCCGTTAGTAATGCCTTATCAGTTTTCAGAATTTAAAAATTGCGATTATCCTTGGCTCCAAAAAACAAAATTTGGCATTGCTAACTAGTTACATGCACTGGAAAGGTTACTTTGCCTGCATTCGTTTCGAAAGTTCATGTATTTTGCATTATGTACCCAAATGTTCTTGAGCCCCAGCGCCAAGGATAATCACGCGCTTTCGGAATTGTACAAACTAATATTACTATTACTAACGACCGGATACAAACCTCTCATTGCAATTAGATGCCTGACTCCAGTGGTTAAAACGTTAATTCTTAAAAATAAAGTGACCAGCTTTCTGGTTAACTCACCAGTGTTCTGGTGTCCGCCAACACTGGTAGTACTATACCGCAAAAACCATAATTTTACCCTGAAAAACTACTTTTGAAAATTTTTGCAAGTGTTCCCTGAATTGCTGGTATATTGCCACAATGGTTAGTTATGATTGATTTTTTTTCTTTGTTCTCGCCTTGACCGTGCGGAATAATCGCTTGTTTTTTCTAGACGAGAGACGACCACTGCGCTCGGGACAGATAATGACCTCTCGTGACAGCTCCTGCCATGTTCGGTATTTAGTTCGGTGCTCTAGACAACTTAGCTCGAAAGTTTGCATTTAAACTGCGGACTCCGGAAAGCGAAGGTCCAACACACTCGCTTTTATTGCAGCCGTCGAGTTGGTTCTGCTTGTGGGCACAGGTAGGCCCAATAATCCGTTTGAGTTCGACACCAGCTTGCTTAGTTCTCCGACTCTGTCCAGGCGTTTTGTTCCAGTCACGTGACAATCACGTTGTTCAGGTACTAAGTGGGCCGAAACCTCTGCTGAGCACATCGTGCTGAGTTTTAAATGTCTTGACTGTGTTGTTTACCTCTCACTTATCTTAGATGCAAAGAGACTAAGGTCTGTTTCTTTAAAAATGCACAGGGTTCGGCCTCAACGATAGTTATCTGGCCTGCTATTCTGCATCAGTGAAAGTGAAGAGAAGAAAAGTTATGACACAGGAGTCACCTTCAGTCCAGGGGCTATCCAAAGAAAGCCACTACATGCCTTCAAACTGCATATCCATTCTACACTCGCCGGTGAGTTCCCTCTACCAAATCCACACTTATTTTACTTCATACAATGTCTGTGTCACTTCCACTGTTATGTCAGCTTGCACTCCGGACCAATTGCGCTCTTTATACTCATCAATTGGCTAAGCATTTAAGCCTAAGCTCTTTATCTCCCAGGCAAGAGACCTCACCTAGCCCAGACCCGCCGCGGTTGCTGAATGGTTACAGCGCTCGGCTGCTGGCCCGAAAGACGCCGGTTCGATCCTTGCCGCGGCAGCCGAATTTCGATGCAGGTGAAATTCTAGAAGCCCGTGTGCTGTGCGATGTCAGTGCACGTTAAAGAACCCCCGGTGGTCGAAATTTCCGGAGACCTTCACTACGGCGTCTCTCATAGCCTTAATCGCTTTGGGACGTTAAACCCCATTAAACGAAAACCGAACCAAACTTCACATAGCCCAACGGGACAGCTTCAAAGCCAGTTTCAATTTCAGTGCGCGGAACGCTTTTGTATTGAAGAATATTGAGAGGAGTGGTAGTATGCAAGGAGACCCTACATTTGAACTGTCTGATGTATACTTCCTCTTAAAAACTGCATGTAGCAGTGTTGTTAGGGCAAGTGAGAACGTAGGGAAATATATGTGAAAAGAACGCACTAATAAGAACATATAAGAGCACAGCAGCACACAGCTTCAGTATAACTTTATTCACATGAGCAAATTTTCAAGAACAGAAATGCAAGTTTTATATATTTGGTTTGGGGTTGCAAACATATTCCGAGTAGGTGCCTTTTCAGAGCTGTTTCAACAGATGTGCTAATATTGTGCTGAATATTGATAAGATAATTCTAAATGATGCAGCAGTAAAAAAATGCAGTGCATTTGCTGTAATCGGTGTTTGCATCCGGATAGAGTAAATACCGCTTTGAAGTTGGGACTGCAAGGGACTGCGATACATGTGATTCTACTCGAGCAATACACAAGCGTCCCTAGTTTTTATTTCACTCGTAATGTCAAGATACCCACATTTTCAGAAATGGGAAGATTAGTTTCTAGGTTCGGAGTGACCGTAATGGTCCTAGCTTGGTGGTTTTGGAGGTGTATTGAAATTGTAGGTTTTCTACGGAAGTGGTGCCCAACGATGATACTGATTAATCATGCCACTCTGAATTAGCGCATAATAATATGGTGCGAGTACATGTTGTGGAAAGTAGCGCGTTTTTCAGTGTACGGCAGCATTTGAAGACCAAAAATTTTTCTTTGACTCATCAAAATATTTATTCGTTTAAATTCGCATCTAATTCAGTGCCAGCGCATGCAGCAGTGGGAGATGAATATATTACATGCTTGTCAACAAGTTATTTCGTATAGTGGTGGGCCGCTCGTGACAGTAGTGAAATATTACTAGCTTAGTTGCAGTTGGATTTATTTGATTGGTATTATTAGTTACATCTCAAGGAAGGAGTTTTAAGAGGACCATTTGTTAGTGGAGTTAGTTGTCAAGTGATTTAGATAGAGGAACGTGCCGTTGTTTCATCCACGCTTAATTTGCATGTAGTGTAGAGTAAAAGAAGTCACGTGGTCTTACCGTGAGGCCCTCAAAGGCGTGCCCGAAGGAACATAGAACAAGTCGTGCCGTGTAAAGAAGCCCACTCTACAGCATACAGAAATGTGAAAATACATTAGGAAAGGATTATGTTCCCTTACACACTCTCGTGTACTTTACAGCGATTGTTAAGGCGAAAGCCTTTAATGCCTCATCGTTGTCGACAGAAGGTTGTGAGCAGAAGGTGGTTAGCAGAGGTGTCACGCTTTTTCTAGTCAGACCAGAAATAAAATCTTTGTGCTCGATGGGATATGAACCACCTTACTTCCGTGCCGCAGCCGAGCGTGCTAATGGCTACGCTACTTACTGCCTACGCATATGTAGTTCTCCTAGTCTAGGGCGCGGGAGAGTGTTTGCAGAAAAGCGTCGAATCAGACGGATACCTCCCAAACGCCCTCCAGTGTCTGCAGCATTTAAGATTCACAAGCAATTGTGTATTTAATTAGCATCTCAACCACACATCAGTGACACAGACAGCAACACCACACTTAATGCTTTCGCCTCACCGCACTTTAGGTCAACAAAGTGTGCCCCTGAATTTTTTGCCCCTGCCAGAGTTTTTTTTATCACACAAATAACTAAACTCTTTTTTGAAACCCGTCTCTTCACCCTGGGCGAAAGATATATAGCTAGGCTAGTTGGTTATATTTGTTCACTCTGGCTGGTACAGCTCGAAATGTACGAATTACAAAGTAGGAGACCACAGAGACGAGCGCTAGCCCCAGCCCCTAATATACGGCGGCGCCCGCTATGAGCCTGGCTGGCAGGCATTAATAGCGCCCTGCACTTTTTCCTTGTTCATTATAATTCAGTTTGGGCAAAACCACATATGCTACAGTTTTCTGGCTACTTCGTTTTGAGAAACGTGGGATGCAGGTCGCTTTGCAGGATCACTAGCATGTTTGTTGCTGTGCTGCTTGTTCAAGCTCAAACGGATAAGGTGTCGATGAAGGCGTGTTATATGGCTGGCTGCGGTAGACTGCTTTGTGCAAAGGCACACCAGAGTAGCTCAGTGGACTGGGAGCTGGGCTACTGTACCCGAAGACGTGGGTACAGGCCAGGCGTTTCGAAGGAACCGAAATGCATGACGCGCCCGTGTACTGTGCTATTTCGATGCCCGTTAAAGATCTTCATAAGGTCTAAACTAATCTGCACTATGGGTCCTCTTTCTTTCTCTTTCATTACCTCCTTCATTCCTTCCCTACTTGCGCGGTTCGGGTGTTCATCGAGACGTTAGGCTCTTACTGCGCTGTTCTTATCATCAAAATCAATTTTAATTTTTTTTATTTGTGGATAAACACTGAGAATAGCGTTCATTGTGCAAAGAACACAATTTTGATCAGTTATTTTTGTAAATCTCAATGCTTCCTAAAAAAGGAGCTTCGGTCTTTGAAGTCTGATTTATTTCTTTCGCCACAGCGACGCTGCGAAGTTAAGGCTGTTTCCAGCGCAGCAAGCAAATAAATGCTTTGCTGAAAAGCACTGTCTGATGTTCTGAGCAATATCAAGGCATTAACGCTTTGAAACACTGCCTGTAGAAATGAATGTCAAAGTGGTTAATGGTCCGATGAGATTTACGCAATATTCTCTCCCTTACAGTGTTCTGCATGTGTCCTGAAACGCAGTCCATCACCTGAAATATGAAGGAAGACATATATAATCCGCATGGATCCTAACTAGATGAACACTGAAAGCATGTTGGGATGATCAGAATTGCGGTTAGAGTGAATGCGGCAGTGCAGACCCGAGTAGAGCAGTTTCACGACCTTTCTGGCACTACCACTTTTACGGTGTTGAGCATCACATTAGCATTAACTACTGTGTACATAGTACAGTAGAAAAAAATATTCAGACATGTGCTTTGCGGCGCAGGTGGGACATATGACGGCTTCCCCTTGACTGTTCACTTTAGCGCACAAACCTGAAAGTTTTTTAGGTGCTGTGAAGATGACTGGTACATCGTGTCTACCGGCGTTCTATGATGTACAACCAACTAGGCCTAGTTCTCGCAGTTTGAAAAAATATTTCTGTGAAAAGCTTATTTTGACTATTCGACTTCCCGTGTTCGGTATCCAATGCCAAGTGTGTGCAGAGCTGTGTCATTTACGCTGGTTTATGCGTAAAGAGCTTACATTCATCAATTCTTACACACCAAGCTCTAGCCCTCAGTATTTTGCTGTAGAGCAGTGTGTCCGGAATATGCTGCTTACCGACTGACCGTCTTTTCCTTGATCGGATTCTTTGCAGGCGTTCACCATTTGGCAAAGAATAATAAGTGTCTGCGGATAAATGCACAGATACAATGTTTTCCACGTCCATGAAAATGAGAACACATAATTTCTGCCATTACGAGGAATGATTCACGATATAATCATTAGCTCTTTCTGGCTTCCACAAAGCAATTGGGGCCGTTCTGGAAAATTCCTCGCCAATTGACCTAGTGGTCTTTAGGAAAGGATTTAAGCCCCTATACTCAACCTGTGGGTTCCATACCGGCCGCGGCAATAGAATTTCGATGGAGACGAAATTCTAGAGGCCCTTGTAGTATGCGATGTCGGCGCACGATAATAAACCCCAGGTGGTCGAAATTTCAGGAGCCGTTCCCTACGCCATCTCTCGTAACCTGAGTTGCTGTCGGACGTTAAACCCCCTAAACCAAACCAAACCAATACTCAACATCATCGTCATTAGTCTGACTACCCCTCTGCAGGGAAAAGGAATCTCCCATGTCTCTCCAATTAACCCTGTCCTTTGCAATCTACGGCCACCGTATCCACGCAGACTTCTTAATCCGTCTGCCTACCTAGCTTTCTCCCGCCGCCTGCTGCGTAGGGACCCAAACTAAGAATTACCTTTAGGCTGGAAGCTTAAGCGCTGACAATCTTGAGTATTTTATACCAATCAATTTGGGCTGCGTGTTCATAGTTATAGCGTCAACGTTATTCGCGAGAGAGAGAGAGAGAAAAAAACTTTACTGTAAGAGGAATTTGGCGCACGCACCAGGGTCCCCGCACGACCCCACTGCACTCAAGTGTTTATGTTCTTAAGGACGATAACACTGGCAGCCCGGCCGGTGGCGATGGTCTGCACGGTCGGGTCTGCCGAGCGTAGCCGGGTCTCCCAGTCCTCCCAGGTCTTGAGGCTCTCTAGGTTCCGCGGGGGAGGGTCTGCCGTGCAGAGGGAAAGAGTGTGGAGGGAAGAGGCGGAGGGTTCTAGGCATAGAGCGCAAGCAGGAGTGGGGAAGGAGGGATGACAGTTGTCTGGGGTAGGGGGTGAGTTGAGATTGTGTGCATGTAGTCTGCGCCAGAGTGTTGCGTGCTTGTTATCTAGGGAGGGTGGGGCGGGAGGTAGAACTGGTATGAGGCTCTGTATGCCTGCGTCAGCTCACTGAATAAGTGCATGCGCCCCTTCGTGAATCCCCGATCCGACGCCGCCTGAGTCCGGTTTAAAGAACCTCGGGCTAAAAGGTTGGCGGCTTCGTTTCCGGGATTCCTGGAGTGCGCAGGCACCCATATCAGCTCCACTTGGAGGGGTGAGGGTGCATCAGGCGAGTCCAGTATGTCCAAAGCAGGGACATGGACTCGGCCTCGAGCAAAATTTAGAATTACAGTTTTAGAGTAACTTAAAATATTCCGCGCTTCCATGCGCGTGATAGCAAGTGAAATGGCGGCATCCTCTGCAGCCTCTGGGGTGGTGTCTGGAAGGAGAGGTACTGTGAGGAGGGCGGGTGAAAAGGAGTCCACCACAGCTGCTGTCGCTTCATAACCCGTGCGGCAGCATCCACCCATACGGCGTCCGGCTCGGAGCCGTACGCTCGATGGGGTGCCTTCGCACGGGCTCTGCGGCGCTGCTAATGGTGGGACGGGTGTATATTCCTCGGCAGCGGCTTGATGAGAAGCTCCCAGTGGAGGGGTCGTGGGATGGTGAGGAGGGTTGGGTCGTTGGCCGGTATTCTCATTCCGAGGGAGTCCAGGATATACCGGCCAGTGGAGGTTTGTGTGAGCCTGATGTATTTGGCCTGTCGGTGGGCCTCCACCAGTTCTCTGACCGTGTTGTGGAGGCCCAGGCCTAGTAATCCATCTGTGGGTGTGTTGAGGGGAAGATGAAGTGGTACCTTGAATGCCTTGCGAATAAAGGCATCCAAAGAGTTCGCGTCTTGTTTGGATAGTTGTTGATATGGGGTAGTGTACAGCACACGGCTGAGGACAAAGGCATGAATGAGGCGACATAGATCACGCTCGCTCATGCATCTATGATGTCCCGAAATCCTGCGTATGAGGTGCGATATAGTGTCTACAACCTGCTTGAGATTCTCGAGGGCGGTGGGGTTTCACGAGCGTCCGCCTCTCACTTGGCGTTGGTTTCAGGGTCTGTCTGGTTTCCTCGCCCTTTCTGCCCCATGAAACTCCAAGTCCCTGCAGGCTCCGCGTTTCCTCTCTCCATGCCAACGTTGAGCGGCGACGCTGTGTGGTTCGGCTCCTTCCACGTAGACCTGCTACGCAAGCGTTCCCGCCATCCACGTTAAACTGGGTGTCCTATCTAAGACTTTACACAATTTTTAAAAATAGCCTTTTGGTTGAGAAGAGCGCTTGTTTTTCCATTACCTTGTCAGTGGCTCAATACATGAGACTAGAGCTGAGAAGTGCTAGCTTGAGGGATGTTCAACGAATATTGAGTAGTTAACTTTTAACTTCAACTGTTAGGCATGTTAATCATTGAGAGGCGTGTAATGCAATATCCGTCCGGATGTCCATGCGGGCCCAGTCACTCTGCCTGAGGACGAGGGGTTTAGAGATAACACAGGTTACGTAAACGAATCGGCGATAAAAGTTAGGAAGAAGTGACAAAAATTGGTGGCTCAAAAGAAGGGCTGTAACGTACGGTTTTAAGTTCATGATTGAAAACTACATTTAAAGAAAAATGCCGAACTTTAATTTAACATAATTAATTTTGACATATTGCCTCAAGAAATACGACAAAGCCGAGCATGGTGGCAACAGCCAACACCCCCCTTCCTAGAGGACACTCCTAATTTTCATTCATTCATCTATTTGATTCGGTTAAACACCCGGCAAATATTATAGTAATAGGAGTTGTTACGACGTTGCTCAGGACCGCTTAGCCGGTCTCTGCATTGCGAGGAGCAGAGAAGTAGCGCGGCGGCCGCCACGGCTGTGCTGTGGCGTTGCGTGCGCGGTCAATGGCAGTTTGGGTTGGCAGTGACGTAGCACGCGGACATACAGTGTTACGCCTAAGACTTTACAAAAGTTTTAAAAAAAGGCTTTCTGAGTTAGAAGAGCGCTTATTTTGGCATAGCATTGTCAGCGCAGTAGTACATCAGAATTCAGCTAAGAGGTGCCAATTAGCAGTCTAGTTAACCTATATTAAATGCTGACCTATTTAACTGTTAGAGTTAGGCTCCTTATTTATTGAGAAGCGTTTAATATCCATAGCAGTTCTCACCATTTCGAAAACGCGATTACCCAGGGCGCTGTGACCGAAAAAATTGTGGCTATTTCGACGGCCTGCGTGCACTGTGGAGGTTGCTTTGCCTGCACGTTTCTCGAAAGTGCATGTATTTTGATGCGATGTAGCCATGATTTGAGGAGCCACAGCGCCGAGGGTAACCGCTTTTTCGAAATCCTAAAAACTGTTATTAATATTGCTTACATATACCAGTCACGTGCCACCAAGCAAATCACATGCGCGAGAATATAATATAATCAGTGAGCATGCACTTGTCAATATTCGCAATCAAGGTATCGTCTTTCTTTTTCTGACAACGCGACAGGTGAAGCACTGATGCATTCTTCCGAGAATACATCTTCCGAGAGATACATCGGCCAAACCGGCCGATGTTTAAACGAAAGAATCAAAGAGCTTGAGTATAATGTCTCCCGTGTCGCTATCTCTGGCCACGTGGCGAAACATTGCAGGCACTGCAAAGGCAATAAAGATGACGATGATACCTACGTCTGTGCACCAAACTATCAGGAAAGTGCTGTGTTAGGAAAGAGCCGTGACTCGTTAGCAAGGGAGATCATAGAAGCTCACTTAATAGGTCAACTTGCTGCTTCACCACTGGCTCTCTGCACGCGCGCTGCCGTGTGCCCTCTGGTCTGTACGCCTTCTCTTCCTGCTCCTCATGTCTTTCTTCTCCCTCACCACCCGTTGCAAACGGGACAAAAACTACTCGAGCCCAGAGAAATAGACCAATACACCTGCCGCCTCTGCGTGCCATTGCCGCAACATGTGTTCTGCTACGCGCCTTTGAAGAGCAGCACCTGAGTCCGGCCGTCGCCAGACTGCATCTTCGTCTACACAACCCTGGTTACGCCATGGCTGTTTTAGTTCCGATACTTCTTTTCCACACACTAGTACCCTTTATATACGTTTCTTAATCGGCGCAGCTGCAAGAGACGGTGAAAAATCCAGGCATTCAGCATTTCTTAAGGAGATGCCAATACACGGCCAGATTTTCAGGAATGCTTATCTTACCTTTCGCAGACTTGCGGAAGGTATCGACTTCACGAACGCAAGCATTTCCTTCTGGCAATGTTTCATCACGTTTCCGTAGAACGTTTTTGCCTTGAAGAGTCTCGGTCCCATAGCTGCACAAAAGAGCTCCTAAGCATGAAATCACTTCGAAAAACCTCTCACCTTTTCTACAGTTAGTATAAATTTATCATTTTCTCCGAGTACAAAGGAAATCTGTCCACAGTGTGCTTTACGCGAGTGCCATTAAATTTGAAAATAATCGTCCTTCACGAAGAGCATACCGTCAAATGCTACAAGTGAGCCACACGCACCGCGTGATATTTGCATTATCTGCGGAGCTAAAAATTTTTTACATTGTGCATTCGATGGGTCAGGGCCAATGGAAAACTTAATAATGGAACTGTCATCTCGCATTACAATCTCATCCGTCATTTGGCACATGCTTCCAAGATCTTTGAAACGTACGCATACTAATATATAAAATTTTGCTGAAGGGTACAGCCAGAGAAATACTTCGGCTAAATGGAGAAGTTTAGGCGATTTGCTCGTAAGTAATTATGTCGACTATGGTCCCTTAATGCATTCCACACGAATGTGCCCGGGCAGCCAAGGCGGCCAAATGCCTCGCTATGATCAGAGGAAAGCCGGCGACGGGTAGGCGCATGATGCTTCGAGAAGCAGTCGACGTTGGATCGCGTTTCGGGGGCCGAAAACGAAAAGCGACTTAAAGCTACAGCACATAAATCACCAAAAGCAACGGAGGACGCCGATCCCACTCGTTCCTGTTGGAAGAAAAGCGGCTGGTAGTGTATAGGCTCCTCAACCTCCATCTATGGTCTGCCGTATTATAATAAATACTTCCCGCAATAGATTCCATGCTTACACCTGCTCTGAACGGCGGGATAGAGGGTAAATTTTTTCGCGATTGTCGCAAGTAAAATGCAATTATTCAGCCTACCCACTAGATAACGGAAGAATGCGCACTGACCAAGAAGCGTCCAAATGGTCATGAACTGCATTAAGAATTGCGAATAGTCGAGACTTTGCCAAGATTTACAGCCAAAGCATCAATGTATATCGAACAAAAGTATCTGCGTTTGCGCCATCTTGAAGCTTGTCCTACTTTAACTTCCGATAAACCAGCTGTGCAACCCTACGAGGACACGACTGCATGTTTTTAAGTGAAGCAACGCAGTAACTGTTGTGCTCGGTGCCGTTTTCCAGCTTTATTTGAAAGCACATCACATGCACGGTACACATGCCGGTACACATGCACGGAAGGAAAGTAAACAACTCAGTTTCGTGACGAATGCTTTAGGCGTATTCATGATAGACGACGCTAAATGAGCTCCACGAGCTCGTATTGTCCTGCCGCTGAGACCAGTGCTGCCAACCTCGAAAGCCACTTTTCCCCTAGTTTTTCACTCAAAAATTCCTAGATTTCCCTAGATGCGAAAAATATTTTTTCAGACATAGAAAAAAGGTGCTTAGTTGAATTGCAAGCTCTTTTATTTCGCAGAGACCCTTTAACCACACCTTGATAGCAACTTTGAAGACAATAACACATCACGAGTAAGAAGAACATTCGAGTAATCAAAAGATAACAAATCCTGGTCTAAGCGCTGAAATGAATGACAATCTCTCAGTGAACACTTGCGCTCACCGACTGCATCTAAAGAGCGGGGCAAATCCACTTTCTGCACAAATGTGGGCTTGAAACGACAAATCCTAAACATAGGACACGTCATTTGGGTGGCATTCCGATTGCGTTTCACTCATGTATATGCACATCTTTTTTCATGTGACCAGTTAAGCGTTCCTTCACTGCAAAGTCATAACAGTGTGCTCCTCCTGGAACCCGCTGGGCGTGAAGGGTAGCTGCCATGGTTTGCGTCCCAAAGCTATTCCTAGCCTTTGTTTTCATCACGTTGATCTGAGAGAAAACCCTTTCCACTGTTGCAGTGGAGTGCGGCAAAAAGTGGAGTGCGGCTTGTATACAAAGTCGCTCAAAAGAGGGAACATCGGGCTCCCGTCCCGTTGCCTGGCGTCCCTAACTCGTTTCCAAAAGCGCTCAACGCTCACATCTGCCGGCGGGTCCATTTCTGTATTGCGCAGCAGTCTTCATTCTGCATCAATTCTGTTCATTTCTCTTTCTGCCACCAGAAAAGGGAATGAGGTGGCAAGTGGGGCTATTGAAGAAATCCGCTTTTCGGTGGCAATTTGCGGGTCGATTGCCTCCAGTCGCTTCATCTGAATGTTGCCCATTGGGAATCTCGCCAAAATCTGGGTTGCCGCTTCAATATAAAATTGAAGCTGAGGATGAGGTAATCAGTAATGGCTCGGTATATGCCGTGAGGCTCCGACAGTGTCGACATCAGTTTTCCGCCCAGCTATATCTCCTCAAGAGGTATGAAGTTCGTTGGGTATCTGTAGGGTACACGCTCCAACGGTACATCCTGCAAACAGTTCGGCTTCATGTACGCTTCGAGAAGGGATTTCAATACTGCTGATATGGAGCCATGAAGCATGTGCAGTCTTGTCTCTTCGGCTTGCATTTCCTTGTTTAGTGCGGTGAAGAACGGTAGTGCATAGTAGAGAAAATGGACATACAGCTTGGTCGAGGGCTCCTTCAGGTTGTTCAAAATAGATTCTGCAGTTCGAAGTCGGTCCTCGCTGTTGCTGCTCCCAAAAATACAAGAGCAGGGTATTGCTCGAGAATCCGCTCCACAACAGCGTGGAGGGAGAGCCAACGTGTCTGTGAGGGGTGTAAAAGCTTGTGAATCTGCACAGCTAGGATCTTCTTTTGGACATGCTGATAAGCCACCATTTGCTTATACGAAAGGAAATAGCTATAAACGTCTCTGGCCAAGTCTTCTATGCACCTGGGGAGCGTCTGACATGCATGGGATGCACACAAGTGAAAGGAATGGCACACGCACTTCATTATAAAGAGTCCGGGAATGTCACCCTTGAGGAGGGAAGTCAGTGAGTTCTTAGCACCATCATAGCGTCAGCACCGTCGGCTGCAAACCCAATCATGTTCCTCTTGTAGTCAATCATTGCTGATGCGAAGAAATCGGACACTAACCTGTGCAGACCAACAGCAGCACCGTCCTGAACAGGAAGCAAGGCTAAGGAGGAGTCAGTCACGGCCCCGTCTTCCTTGGCGACTCTTGCCACGAGAGAAAGGTGCTTCACTCTGGTCCTGTCCGTAGACTCGTCCGCGATGAGTGAAAACGGTGATGTTCTGAGTAAAACGATCAGATTGTTGCTGCCGTCTTTTCTGAGCACTCCCTTGATTATTGCAGTGCGCTTCGTTCTGCCACAAGACATTTTTTTCGCTATGTCGGAATCGGGGCACGCCGCTTTTATTAGCGGTACGAGGTGGTCCATCATAGCAGGCGGAAGGTTGTGTTCAACAGCGAAAGCAGCCAACCTTATCTCTTCTTCCTTGACCTGCTTTTCCACTTCTGAATTTGCGCTCAAACAGGGCATGTCAAAAAGCGTTTGCGTCTTTACCATGCTTGCGGCGCTTGCTTGGTGCTTCTTGCTTGCTGCGTGGTTGTCTAATTCAGATTTTCCACCCTTATAATCAGCACAACACGACTTGCAGTAGAAATACAGCAATCCTCTCTTGCTCCTCATCAGCCAGCCTCTGTACTTGTCCTCTTCCCATTTTTCAAGGTAATTTTGCGCGTATACCTTTGGTGACTTTCTTTAGTGCTTGCGGGCATTGCAGGGCCCAGTCGGACGACGACGACATGCTGGCGGGCACTTGCACTGTGAGAGTGTCTGCTGGCTAGCATGCCTGCGAGACTTTATACGGAGTCGGCTACCCTGTTGTCAAAGAGCATGGACCTGTAATCCCAGTAATTACCAATGGATTGTTTCTGCTTGCATCCGGGTCAAGTTGGTGCTCAAAAAGAGCAATTAGCCTCTTCACCGTTGTCACCCAACTTCGCACACTTGAGCGTGAAGTTCCCAGACACCCTTAAATCGGGGTGGGGTGGGGGGGGGGGGGGGGGTAGCGGTCTTGGACTCAAAGGAGATGCCCTAGACTCAGCGCAGCAAGCTGAACGGAGATCAGCTACCAAGTGACAAGAAGTTTTTGGTCGTTTGGTGCCCAGCTTTCGCCGGTCGCAAGCCAGAGAATGGGTCGGAGCCGAAGGTTCACAAACACAACAACGTTTATACAGCAATGAAGCGATACAGGGGATTTCGCAATCACTAGTACAAACACATACAAAGTGATAAACAAAACAATGGAACTCGTGCAAAGTTAAACTCGAGAAAGAATACATTACAAAAGGCATATTGCACCTAAAGCGCACTCATAGTTTTTCAGCGCAATGGCACACGGCCAAAGAAAAGAAGCAGGAAGAGAAGACGGACGAACACAGCGCTGACCAAACTTTCGTTAGTCTTGCAGCTTCACTTCTGAGGTGATGAAACTTTCTCTAAGCCATCCATTCCGGGAAGCTCGCAAAACATACCGCGCGTAGCCAGTCGGAGTATTACCTTACTTGTCTCCACATGTCAGACCTTAACGCGTTTTACATGCCCCCGCGACGGCGGAACAGCACCAAACAAGGCACTCACGTCTGTGGAAGTCACACTCTTCTTAATGCAGAATCTCAGGAACCTAGCACGGTACGTCGCTCTTGCAATGTTTGTCTGGAGCACATGCACATCCTGAAGAACAGACACATAGAGGAAAGGCGAGCCCGATGTATAAGAAATGTACTTCAGTAGAGTTAGTTCTTGGGCTTGTTGGTATGCTTGATTTAAAATCATAGTTTTTCAGCGCAACGGCACACGGCCAAAGAAAAGAAGCAAGGAGAGAAGAAGGACGAACACAGCGCTAACCAAACTTCCGTCAGTCCTGCAACTTCACTTCTTTCATTTCATTTCATTTATTGAACCCTCAAGACCAAAGGCATTAAAAGGGGAGTGGTTACAAAACATGAAGATACATAAACAGATGCAATGCATGATACAAAACAAAGATTATATTCCTGTTATACAATGTTAGCCAGTGCAGAACGAAAATGCTGGTTATCACTTATGTCGACGCTATCTGCGGGAAGGCGGTTCCATTCGCGTGATGTACGAGGCAAGAAAGACTGAAATGAAGTTACAGTGTTACATGCTTCAATGCCAACTTTGCGCCGATGATCAATGCGGTTTGACACGTATCTGGGGGAGGAAATGAGAGCATCATGTAGCATGGTATGATGGTATAGTTTATGAAAGAGGCTCAAACGAATTGTCTGCCGGCGGGATGCTAAGAGAGGTAAAGAAAGATTAGCTTTCATGCTTGTTACACTTGCGGTGCACTTGCGGTACCTTCTCTCAGCAATCCACTCCGGGAAGCACGCAAAACATACCACGCGTAGAAACGCCGTTTGAGTCGAAATGTGGGCGTCGAAACGTCGAAACGCGTCTGCAAGCGCTTAAGGTCTCACCTGTGGAGACAAGTAAGGTTATACACCGACTGGCTATGCGCGGTATGTTTTGTGTGCTTCCCGGAATGGATGGCTTAGAGAAGGTATCATCACCTCAGAAGTGAAGCTGCAAGACCGACAGAAGTTTTGTCAGCGCTGTGTTCGTCCTTCTCTTCCTGCTTCTTTTCTTTGGCTGTGTGCCGTTGCGCTGAAAAACTATGAGTTTAAATCAAGCATATCAACTAGCCCAAGAACTAACCCTACTGAAGAACACTTCCTATACATCGGGCTCGCCTTTCCTCTGTGTGTCTGTTCTTCAGGATGTTCATGTGCTCCAGACCAACATTGCAAGAGCGACGTACCGTGCTAGGTTCCTGAGATTCTACATTAAAAAGGGTGGGACCCCCGCCCGCAGACGTGAGTGCCTTGTTTGGTGCTGTTCCGCCGTCGTGGGGGCATGTAAAACGCGTTTGCATGCTCTTAAGGTCTGACCTGTGGAGACAAGTAATTTTATACACCGACTGGCTACGAGCGGTATGTTTTTCTCGCTTCCCGGAATGGATTGCTAAGAGAAGGTTTCATCACCTCAGAAGTGAAGCTGCAAGACTGAAGGAAGTTTGGTCAGCTCTGTGTTCGTCCTTCTTCTCTTCCTGCTTCCTTTCTTTGGCCGTGTGCCGTTGCGCTGAAAAACTATGAGTTTAAGTCGAGTATACCAACTAGCCTAAGAACTAAGTCTACTAAAGTGCACTAACACAACAGAGAGGCAAACAAGCAGAATACAATTTGTTCACCGGGCTTTGCGACAGTCCGACGACTACAAGTTCACGACAATGCCGTCCCGCGGAATGGCGCGCATTGCCTCGTTGAAACGCGGCTTCGAGCAGGCGTGCTCCGCGGAAGCTTGAATGATGGCTCGGACTAAACTGACAGCGGTCAACGCCCTTTTGCGCTGTTTTAAAGAATCATGGTTCCCCAACTAGCCTGCTCGTCTACCCTTGTAAGCTTGAAAAGAAGTTTACTATATGCACTTTTCTGACTTCCTTTCTGAGTAAACAGATATATCTCGCTCTGTCTTGTAGACACTGCAAGACCACTACATGCGAGGACTGTTGTACACAGTACTTAATGTTCAACACGCAACAGAAACCTTTGGACTAACCACAGAGGGACATCAGGATTCACCCGACGTAACTTTGTACCTAAAAGCTGATAAACTAGAACCTAAATGTCAAAGGAAAAAGGCATGCGCATTTTTTTTTTTTTTTACGGTTGGACATTTTCACATCAGAATGTAGAACCACCTATTGAGTGAGTGATTCCTAAGGAAATAATCTTGTAATCTTCCCTACTTTGAGTGCAAAAGACACGTGAAACTATCTGAGTGAAGGAGTATGTAAAGAACCGCGGAAGCAATACTTACGGGGCAACTCAGTGTTGCGTGCAGAATCAGGGTTCCACATTAAGACCATAGTGCAGCTGAACAACAAAAGTCCCGCAGGCGAAAATAAGGCCACAAGCACCATGCTTTTCTCGATTGAGCAGTTTTGTTATAACGAGAGGCAGGCCCTGTGGTTGAAATAGACAGTAAGTGCCCAGGTGTAATCAGTGTTATGGAAAAAATGTTTTCAAAATTTTAGTATGAAAGAGTCTCAGTGGATCGCAGGAATACCTACACGAGGAGAACGGAGTTGCACGTCTTCGACTGTGATGCACACTGAGGGGTTCCGTATTCATACATTTGTGCTTCTATATTTCCATGAGAAAATAAAATTCTATGGATTGTGAGGCAATCGGTGATTGTTTTGTTTTGCCTGGCATCATGTTTCAACGAAATTTTCTACGTATTGATGGTTTGGCGCAATGCCGAACAACAACAAAACACTTTTTCTGAAACATTTAAGTTGATACAGAGGAAGCTTTCTGGGTCGGGAAGCAGCGCTTGACGTTGCTAATAATCCTGCTTTCTCCTTTTAATTGCTAAACTGTTTTTTCTTCTCCAAACATACCTTTATAATTCATGTCTTTGCACGTTCAGCATTTTAAGTGTGCCGTACCGGGCCCGCTAGTTAGCCGCAATGGCCATAAAAGCACTAAAGAGCGGGCCGTTCGAGCGCTCTGAGCAGGTGTGTGGACGATTACACATACCTTCCATAGATCCGTAGAATCTCTTCGGAATATTTGTCAGGGCAGACGTAATATATGTTTTAGAGTTTAAAATGGAGCAACTGACCAGAATTGGGGTGGCGCTGTCGATAAATGACGAATTCTATTGTCATCTCGTTTGGGGTAATGGCACCAAGAAATCACTAAATAGATTGCTTACATTACAAACAAATGCAACTAGAGCCATTTCAAACTCTCCATATAGTGCCCACACTTCCGACTTATTCCTTAAATACAAGATTACTAAAATTTCTGCGCTTTATGAACGCCAGTTGCTGGAATCTTTGAAATCTGAAATCCATAAAGATATAAGAACATTACGAGCCGTTGCAAACTTGCAGATTAACACGTCATCTCTCTGCACCCGCCACCATGAACATTGGCACGTTCCGCGACCACGTACTAACTACGGTCTCCAGATGCTTCAAAACAGGCTGCCTAGTACACTAAACGAATATAAGCTAACGGAAGAGCAGCTGCGGGTACTAACCAAGAAAAAATTATTCGACATTATTAACTAACCTGTACTGTAAGATTTGATTGTATTTTTAACTAATGCACTCATTCACTGTTGTTGCACTTATCTTGTTCGTATATTTTTTTCTATTTGTTTTTTGTTATTCTTCCCATCATTTATATTTTATGTCCTGAACTTTCGTGCTTGCTACCATGTTGTTCGGGGAGACGGGGCCAGCCAAGCTGCCCTTGACGCAGCTTTTATCCCGTCACTCTCGCCACACCTCGTACATGCCCTGTACTTGTGGGAAATAAACTGAAGCTGAAACTGAAACTGAAATTTGACGCAGTGAGCTTCACATTTTAATCAAGTTTTGTATGGCACATTCTCAGCGAATTCATTACAATTTATGTAATAATAGTCATGCTAGAAGGGTTGTTATTGCTGTTCCTTCAAAACAATAAACATTTTGCGGTCTGCTATGTGCACCACTGCATGCATAGCCCAGCACTGCCTGCACGGCCGGAATGACTTGCGTCCAATGAAATAGGAATTTACGATGCAGCACCGGAAATTTCCTATACATCTTTAATACCTATATCGGGTACCAATAAGCTATCAGGCTTAGTTCACGTCTCAAGCAAAACAGCCTATCTTTGCAATTCGCTCAGC